>NC_061513.1:302459249-302687445 GCF_022539505.1 Lolium rigidum
CTTATATTTCACTACGCTACTGCTATAAAACCGTTGCTACTGATAAACTCTTGCGAGCAAGTCTGTTTCCAGGTGCAGCTGAATTGACAACTCCGCTGTTAAGGGTTACAAATATTCTTTGGCTCCCCTTGTGTCGAATCAATAAATTGGGTTTTACTTCCCTCGAAGACTGTTGCAATCCCCTATACTTGTGGGTCATCATCGGGTTCCTCCTTGAAGAGATTTTCATCGGGTTCCTCCAGAAGAAATTTTCGTCGAATTCCTCCTCGAAGATATTTTCGTCGGGTTCCTCCTTGAAGAAATTTTTGTAGGCGCAGTTCTTTTATCAACCTGAGATGTACAGTGGAGAAGTATGGCGCAGCCCCCGAGTGCCGGGTACGGTGAAAGTAACTGATAATCAACTTTATGTAAAACAAAGGAACACTTAGCTTATTGGACACGATGGAGTTGACGCGCAATAAAGTCTTCGAGTGCAGAGAAGAAGTCGAGCCGAAGTAGAAACCACCAAATAACGAACGTAGATGCCGCCATATTGTTGATGAAGAAATAGCTGAGCCCCCGAGCGCTGCTGAGGTGATGTCATTATTGTTGCTTTAGACGCTGTGTCACAATTGTTATTGGGGGCGAAGTCGTTGTCGAGCCCCCGAGTGTTGCTGAAAATGTAGCGTCGAAGTAGTGGTCGTCTGCAATATTATATTGTAGCTATGCTTAGGGATGAAGTCGTTGTTGAGCCCCCGAGTGTTGGCTCCATGGATATGTAACCTGTTTTTGATTTCCGCTAGAGAATTTGATGAAAATTGTCGACCCCATTAAAGTTGAGATAAATCCACATTGAAGATTAAGCCATTAAATATGAAGCATATATTGAAGATGAATCCTCTAATATCATAGAGGATGAATCCTTTGACCCGAAGAAAATAAATCCAGTAATAACCATAGAAGATGAATCCATTGACCCAGAAGCTCATCGGGTAGTATTGTGTAAGAGTAAACTTAGTAATATCCATATAGATGAATCCGGAAAAAATAAATTCACTGACCCGAAGAAATTAAATCCAGTAATAATCATAGATGATAAATCCACTGACCCAGAAACTCATCGGGTAGTATTTTATAATAATATCCATATAGATGAATCCGAATAAAATAAATTCACCGAAGAAGTCAAATCCATTGAGCCGAAGAAGATAAATCCACAAGCCAAAGAAAATAAATCCACTGAGACGGAGAAGATATATCCAGAGCCGAAGAAAATAAATGCACTGGTGTATTTGCGGTAGCGATGTAACAACGCAGCCCCGAGTTTCGGGTGTATTTACTGTAATATTGTAATGGCACAGCCCCCGAGTATTCGGGTATGGCGAAAGTAAATAAATAATTGAATCTTGGAGGAAGAGGAAAACTTAGCTTTTTATCGGGTGCGGCGACGACGGTGTGGACGCAAGTCGTGCCTCGGACGCAGTCTGTAGTCACGAGGCGCCTGGCCGGAAATAGTAGATGCGGCAGACATAGTCTATGAAGAGCACGCAACTGATGTGGTGGATCCGTGGTGGTTAACACCTGAGTGTGTTGAGTCCATGATGTCGAGAGCGACAGGCAAGCCCCCGAGCATGGCGGGTGCATGATGTCGAGTGCGCAACGGTGGATGCGTGATGGCGAACGTCGCCGACACAGCAAATTAGTAGAAGCTTATTACCGATCTGCAGTTATATTACAACGCAAACACTGGTAAAAATGGCCTTTAGTCGCGGTTCGCAAATGCCATTAGTCGCGGTTGCGCAACCGCGACCAATTAAGCGCGACTAAAGGCCCCCCCTTTATGTGCTAAATGTTTTTCGTTTCGCGCGTTGGCGGACGGGTGCACGCGCGCGCCCGGTACGGCCATACCGCATGTCCCGGCGGCCCTGTTTTGCACAGTTGGCAAAGTAAACGTAGCCAAAAATTAGAGCGGAGCCGCGTGGCATCATTTTATGTGTCCTAGTAACCACTGCAAAAGACGGAACTGGGATACTGCAATTATCTTGAAAAACCCTTCATGAATAGGGCTATCACGTCCGGAGTTCTATGGCTTTTAGGGGAAATAAGTAGGAAACGCCCCGTTTCACCACATAGTTTGTCAGACCGAGGCCATATCTGGCACGTGCGTGGGCATTAGGATGGGAAGCAAGGCCCCGGTCGCGGATTTCCAATCCGAACCACGAGCGACGGTTTTTCCATTTTCGGTGTGCCGGAAGGGCTTTTTTGTGAAGGAGCTACATGGTGCGCATTTTAGTATTGCGCGGGACCTCCTCACAGCGGTAGGATACCTCCTACGCACCACCTATCACATGCCATATGCGCGCGGTAGCCATCTGGGAATCCCTCCGGCTTCCTGCTGTGTCCCGCCGAATCCGCTGGAAACTGACCGGATTTGAACTGGGGTAACACTTTCCTTTGATCAATAAATGGAGGGAAAATGTTTTTAGGTCTAGGACGCGTCATTTTATGTGCTAAATGTTTTTCGTTTCACGCGTTGGCGCACGGGTGCACGCGCGCGCCCGGTACAGCCATACCGCATGTCCCGGCGGCCCCACATTTTGCACAGTTGGCAAAGTAAACGGAGCCAAAAATTCGAGCGGAGCCGCGTGGCGTCATTTTATGTGTCCTAGTAACCACTGCAAAAGAAGGAACTGGGATACGGCAATTATCTTGAAAAACCCTTCACGAATAGGGCTATCACGTCTGGAGTTCTATGGCTTTTAGGGGAAATGAGTAGAAAACGCCCCGTTTCACCACATAGTTTGTCGGAACGAGGCCATATTGGGCACGTACATGGACCTTAGGATGGGAAGCAAGGCCCCGGTCGCGGATTTCCAATCCAAACCACGGGCGACGGTTTTTCCATTTTTGGGGTGCTGGAAGGGTTTTTTTTTGTGAAGGAGCTACATGGTGCGCATTTTAGTATTGCACGGGACCTCCGCGCAGCGGTAGGATACCTCCTACGCACCACCTATCACATGCCATATGCGCGCGGTAGCCATCTGGGAATCCCTCCCGCTTCTTGCGGTGTCCCGCCGAATCCGCTGGAAACTGACTGGATTTGAACTGGGGCGACACTTTCCTTTTCTCAATAAATGGAGGGAAAAATGTTTTTAGGTCTAGGACGCGTCATTTTATGTGCTAAATGTTTTTCGTTTCGCGCGTTGGCGGACGGGTGCACGCGCGCGCCCGGTACGGCCATACCGCATGTCCCGGCAGCCCCGTTTTGCACAGTTGGCAAAGTAAACGGAGCCAAAAATTCGAGCGGAGCCGCGTGGCATCATTTTATGTGTGTTAGTAACCACTGCAACAGACGGAACTGGGATACGGCAATTATCTTGAAAAACCCTTCACGAATAGGGCTATCACGTCCGGAGTTCTATGGCTTTTAGGGGAAATGAGTAGGAAACACCCCGTTTCACCACATAGTTTGTCGGAACGAGGCCATATTTGGCTCGTGCGTGGACCTTAGGATGGGAAGCAAGGCCCCGGTCGCGGATTTCCAATCCGAACCACATGCGACGGTTTTTCCATTTTCGGGGTGCCGGAAGGGCTTTTTTTGTGAAGGAGCTACATGGTGCGCATTTTAGTATTGCGCGGGACCTCCGCGCAGCGGTAGGATACCTCCTACGCACCACCTATCACATGCCATATGCGCGCGGTAGCCATCTGGGAATCCCTCCCGCTTCCTGCGGTGTCCCGCCGAATCCGCTGGAAACTGACCGGATTTGAACTGGGGCGACACTTTCCTTTGCTCAATAAATGGAGGGAAAAATGTTTTTAGCTCTAGGACGCATCATTTTATGTGCTAAATGTTTTTCGTTTCGCGCGTTGGCGGACGGGTGCACGCGCGCGCCCGGTACGCCTTACCGCATGTCCCGGCGGCCCCGTTTTGCACAGTTGGCAAAGTAAACGGAGCCAAAAATTCGAGCGGAGCCGCGTGGCGTCATTTTATGTGTCCTAGTAACCACAGCAAAAGACGGAACTGGGATACGGCAATTATCTTGAAAAACCCTTCACGAATAGGGCTATCACGTTCGGAGTTCTATGGCTTTTAGGGGAAATGAGTAGGAAACGCCCCGTGTCACCACATAGTTTGTCGGAACGAGGCCATATTTGGCACGTGAGTGGGCCTTAGGATGGGAAGCAAGGCCCCGGTCGCGGATTTCCAATCCGAACCACGGGCGATGGTTTTTCCATTTTCAGGGTGCCGGAAGGGCTTTGTTTGTGAATTAGCTACATGGTGCGCATTTTAGTATTGCGCGGGACCTCCGCGCAGCGGTAGGATACCTCCTACGCACCACCTATCACATGCCATATGCGCGCGGTAGCCATCTGGGAATCCCTCCCGCTTCCTGCGGTGTCTCGCAGAATCCGCTGGAAACTGACCGGATTTTAACTGGGGCGACACTTTCCTTTGCTCAATAAATGGAGGGAAAAATGGTTTTAGGGCTAGGACGCATCATTTTATGTGCTAAATGTTTTTCGTTTCGCGCGTTGGCGGACGGGTGCACGCGCGCGTCCGGTACGGCTATACCGCATGTCCCGGCGGCCCCGTTTTGCACAGTTGGCAAAGTAAACGGAGCCAAAAATTCGAGCGGAGCCGCGTGGCGTCATTTTATGTGTCCTAGTAACAACTGCAAAAGACGATATATTTATTTCTACTCATTGTACCTATGGAGGCACCGCCGATGGAGGTCGGTCAAAGGGATAGACCGCCCGATCTAAAGGGTAGACCATGTACTCAATTTAATTTCGACGTGGTAAAAAAGGTAATCTGGACGTAATATAATATATACTAGTATATTATAGTTATTAGAAGAAACAATGAAAGAAAAAACAAAACAAAATAAAAAAATGTACATTATGCCGAGGGGGGCCCTAGGCGTACCAGGAGCCCTCGGTGTAGCTAGGGAACCCCAGCAGTAATGTAGGGTCCACCTGGTCAGCCCGGTGAAATGGCTAAGCCAAGGGTGGCCCTCGGCGTATCTGAGTATCCGGCTAAGCCGAGAGTGGCCCTCGGCGTAGATGGGGATCTGAGCTTTTCACCTGGTTGGCCACGCTCACGCTCGCCTCGCACTTTTCCCCATCGCAAAATCAACTGAGCCGCCGCCACCTGAGCCCCGCGCCGCCGCCCCCCTCTTCCACACCTGAGCCCCGCGCCGCCACCCCCTCCTCCTCACCTGATCTGCCGCCCTAGCCCCCTCCTCCTTCTCACCTACGCCCCGCGCCGCCGCCCCCTCCTCCTCAGCTGAGCCGCCGCCGCCCTCCTCGTCTCGACCCGAGCCCCGCGCCGCCGCCGCAGGTCACCTGAGCCACCGCCGCCCCCGCTCCTCCTTGCACCCGCCACCTCCGAGGCCGGCCCGCCACCTCCCCACCCGACCCCCTCCGCGCCCGACCCGCCACCTGCAAGCCGGCCCGACCCGCCTCCCCAAGCCACTGCCCCGGCCTCCTCCTCGCCCCGGCCATCCTCCCGTCGCCACCCTCCTCCTCCTCAGCACCCCTCCCAGTACCCGGGAGATGGTAAGCAACTTTAGGCTTAATTTTTATTTTTGTATTCCTTTAATTGTTGTAAGAGAAATTGATGTAGAAACAAAAAGAAACCATATGTATGTATGTTCTCCAACAATAGATAGTGGGGATAGAAATAGAATAGTGTAAATAGTAGAAATGATATGTTTAATAATGGAAATGGAAATGCAAATGTGAATTTCTTCTAATAATATGGATTTGTAATAGGCCATGCCGTGACCGCCTCGTCTTGAGTACCCCGGCGTGACGATCCCGGATCTTGATGCGCTTCTCGACGGTCGCCGACATCGACACTCGGTTGTTCGACTACTTCCTCTACAGCCAAGGGTGAGCTAAATTTCCAACTTCTTCTCCGCATTTTATTTATGTCACTAGATTCATTTTCCAAGTCAAGTTGCGTAACCTAGGTGTCACTTCCCGTCCTCAAGCGTTACGTTGATAAATATGCATTAGTGGTCGGCATATTTTCAACCGTAACGCTTGCGGCATTTACGGGACAGTCGGCGGATCCGTAGTTGGGTACGTTCTCCATGCTCTGCTCCGGTCCGAGTCAGGATTTCGGCAGCGCCTCACCATTGTTCTCCGGATGCACATCCTCTTGGCTTTTTGCCGAGACGTGTATCGGGAGAGCAGCGAGGAGGTGCTGCCGAAATTTTGACTTGGACCGGGGTAGAGCATGGAGAACGTACTCAATCTACGGATCCGGCGGCTGCTAGGAGCCCACCTAGTAGAGATGTAGGTTGATGCATTCGTTTTGCCTGGTAAAAAAATTAAAATATGATGCATTTATTTTCCTATTTGATATAAATGCTATGCTTGTGGTTTGGCTTCCAATAGAGCAGAGGATGGCTGATAATGGATGGATGTACACCGGCCGTGTTAGTGCGACTAATAAAACAGATGAGTGGATAAGTAAGACTTGGCATTTAGTGAAGGAGTTAGCGCGTGGTACAAAACAGAAGGTTCAGCCACTTTTCCCGTGCAATCGTTGCTTGAAGCATCACCGTCGTGGAAAGGATGACATGTTTAAACACCTTCTGCAATATGGGTATATGCCTCATTACGTCACGCAGATCGACTTTGATGAGCACGAACGTGACAGAGGTGAGGTGATGCGACAACGGCTTAATGGCAATGAGTACGATGGGGTTAGAGACTTTCTAGATGATCTTGTCGAGGCCCACATGCTAGAGTCGCCACCTTCACGGGAGGAACCGCCAGAGCCGGAGGAACCTCCAGAACCGGAGGAACCAGAGCCAACCGCGAAGGCCTTCTATGATATGATAGCCGCTGCTAAGACGCCTCTGTACGATGGCGCCGCGATTTCTCAGCTCGATGCCATCTCCCAATGTCTAGCCGACAAGACCCGGTACAACACCACCCGTGATGGCTTCGAAGCAAGTCTGAAAACAACTGGTAACATGTTGCCCAAGGGGCATTGTCTGCCTAAAAGCCTGCACGAGACGAGGCAACTCATGTCGGCGCTCAACATGGATTATCAAAGGATAGACTGTTGTCCAAAAGGCTGCGTTCTCTTCTGGAAACAGTTTGCGGAGGACAAGTACTGTCCCATTTGTAAGGCCTCTAGGTATGAAGAGGTAACGGGAAAGGATGGTCAGGTGAGGCAGTCAAAGATCGCAAAGTCGATTCTTCGGTATCTCCCATTCATAAAAAGAATCCAGCGGCTTTACTTGACTGAGGAGACCGCCAAACAGATGACGTGGCACAAGATGGGGACTCGAATAAAGGACAATCAGGGGCGGACGAAGATGGGACATCCATCTGATGGCAATGCATGGAAGAACTTTGATAGAAAATACCCCCATAAGGCAGCAGATGCTCGGAATGTCAGAATTGCGATAGCTATAGATGACTTCAATCCATATGGTATGTCAAATGCCAGTTACAGTTGTTGGCCCGCGTTTGTAATTCCGCTAAATCTCCCTCCCGGAGTCCTAATGACGAGGAAGACCATGTTTCTGTCGCTGATCATTCCAGGGCCCCATTACCCGGGGAAGAACTTGAGTGTCTACATGCAGCCGATTGTGGATGATTTGAACCACTCTTGGCACCATGGGACGTTGACGTACAACCGAGCATCGGAGACAAACTTCTACATGAAAGTTTGGTTGCAGTATACCATGCATGACATGCCCGGGTACGCCCTAACATGCGGATGGTGTACGACTGGTAAATGGCCATGCCCAGTGTGTAGGCATCGACTTCAGTTCCTTTGGCTAAATAAGGGTCGCAAGTATGTTGCGTTTGACACGAATCGGCAGTACCACAAAAGGAGGCATCCATTCAGACAAGACAAAAAGAACTTCAAGAAAGGCAAAGTTGTGCATGAAGTAACAGAAGTGCCAAAGTTCGATGGTATAGCTATTGATGCCGAACTACGTGCTCTCGTGCCAGCGGCATCGGAAGCTGGCCATCAATTTGAGGGATATGGTGTAACGCACAACTAGACTCACGAGGCAGCCTTAACGAAGCTCGAGTATTACAAGGACCTCGAACTTCCCCATAACATCGATGTGATGCACACCGTAAAGAATGTCGCGGAGTCCTTATTTCACACGTGCCTAAACATTCCCGGGAACTCAAAGGATAATGTCAAGGCTAGAGTCGATGTTGAGAAGCTCTGTGATAGGAAGAAATTACACATGCAACGTCCTACTGGCCGTCGAAAGAATTGGTTCAAGCCGCACGCCGACTTCTGCCTTGATTCCATCCAAAAGAAGGAGGCATTCAAGTGGCTAAAATACGTCGTGATGTTCCCTGATGGTTATTGTTCGAATATGAGCAAGGGAGTCAATCTTTCGACGGGAAAAGTCACCGGGCTCAAGAGTCACAACTATCATATATGGATTGAGCGGCTGATGCCGGTGATGCTTCGAGGGTATCTCCCCGAGAAAATATGGCGAGTGCTCGCGGAGTTGAGCCATTTCTTCCGCACGCTCTGTGCTAGCAGATATGTCCTATGGTTATTGAGAAGCTGCAAGTTCAAGTGTCGGAGTTGCTATGAAATTTGGAGATGATCTTTCCGCCAGGCTTCTTTACTCCGATGGCACATCTCATTGTGCACCTCGCAAACGAGGCACTCTTGGGTGGCCCAGTGCAGTTTCGGTGGCAGTTTTGTATTGAGAGAGAGTTCAAGTATATTCGGAAGATAACCGGAAACAAAGCCAAGATTGAAGCATGCATAGCTGAGGCAACGTGCCTTCGGGAGATGGCAGATGCTGCAACAACGTACTATCCTGATGAAGTTCCCACTCTGCATAACCCGGTCTCTCGTTACAGTGTCAACGTGCCCATGAATGACCCCAAGCTTCAACTATTCCAATGTCCCGGTGGCAAGGCTGGTAAAGGACAAAAATATAGATTGGAGAGGGAAGAGAAGGATTGCATAATGCTCTATGCGCTTATGAACATGAAGGAAGTGGTGGGGGGGGGACGACGACGATGGCGGTCACGATTTCATTAGGTAACATGGTGTACAAATTACTTTGTACCTAGTTTCGATCTCCTACGTGGTCTCGGTCTAATGCTTATTGTATCCTTTCAGCGAATTCACGGATGAACAGTGGTGGCGAACGACAGATCCCACGGGCGCGGAGTTGGACACTCTACTGAAAGAGGGTGCTCCCGAAGTAAAAATAAACTTCGTGTCTTGGTTCATGAAAAAGGTAATGTCTAAGCTGTCCCTCTTACCTACCAATATGTGACTTGTCCCTGTTATTCCACGTAACTAATGCACACAACAAATTTGAACCGTGCTTGTTGGGAGCTGATGCAAACGTTGAGATGACAGATGAGTTGAGATGTGTTTCCCAAGGTTGTAACCGTGACGTCATGAAGTATGAGAAGTATGACGTGAATGGGTTTCGCTTCCATACAGAGACACACCACAGAAGGGCCGGGCGAACCCAAAAACGATAAATACTGGTGTCTTCACTAAAGGATCCGATACCTTTGATTACTACGGGAGGTTAGAGAATGTATATGAGCTGACCTTCAATCGTACAAACAAACAACTCAATCTCGTTGTGTTCAAGTGTCATTGGTTCAACCCAAGAGGTGGACAGAGAATTACCAAGTCCATTGGGTTAGTTGAAGTTAAGCCTTCCACCACCTATACCGGAGCCGATGTCTATATTGTTGCTCACCAAGCCAAGCAAGTTTATTATTTGCCGTACCCATGCCAGAAAGCGGCACTCAACGGCTGGGAAGTCGTGTTCCAGGTATCGCCACATGGTAACCTACCGATTCCCTCCGAAGACGATTACAACAACATTGACCCTGTAACATACGATGGAATTTTCTATCAAGAGAAGAGGACTTCGGGAACTTTGAGTTAGAATGTGTTCTTGAAGAGACCTCAGGAACGATGCAGAACCTCGTGGTGAGTCAGTGGTGGATCTAAAGGACATAGATATGCTCGAGAAGTTACATGTGGAAGATGATAGCGATGATGAGCCTCCACCCGTCTATCAGGCTCCAACTTACTACTCAAAAGATAGTGATAGTGATAGTGACAAGGAGAAACAAAATGAGATTGATGACGGCTGGTGAGGGTCTTTTATGTGTTTATATTTCAACATGCTTCTTAATTGTTTAGTGTCTTCATGCTTAGTATTTATATTTTTTTCAACATGCTTCTTATTTGTTTAGTATCTTTATGCTTAGTATTTATATATTTTTCAACATGCTTCTTAATTGTTTAGTGTCTTTATGCTTACTATTTATATTTTTTTCAACATGCTTCTTAATTGTTTTCTCTTTCTCAATGCAGGTGATTGAACAATATGAGCGGCGGCAAGGAGGACTCGTCGAGCTTGCTTAAGAAGATGCAACAGCGCAAGATCAATGTTAGAAGGAGTGAGAGGGCACCGCGTTGCAATCCGCGTTACGAGGACGGCGCGGGAGGAGGAGGAGGACGAAGACGAGGATGGGGACGAGGTGGTGGAGGTGGAGGTGGAGGTGGAGGTGGATGGGGAGGAGCGGACTTTGAGCCACCACCCTCGGCTTCAGGCGACGTCGCTTCCGGGTTCTTTTTGGAGGGTCCGTCTAGAGAGGAGGCGGAGACGGAGTCTAGAGCCGAGGAGGACTCTAGCCGCGGGTTCGAGACTCCGGAGGAGGAGGGGCGGCCGAAGCAACTGAAGCTTCGTGGGGAAGCGAGAGTCCCCGACGAGAGGAAGGAGCCTAAGACCCATGAGGCGAAGCTCCTTATTATTCCTTCTGGCCCTGAGTAAGTGTACTAATTTGTCAATTTCAAACATGTACTTTCATTTTGGTCATACAAAATTTAGCATGTACTAATGTTTGATTTTCATGTGCAGCAATTGGACATTTCCTCCGGGGGCTAAGGGGCGCCTGCCTAGCAGCATGATTGGAGCTTTGCTTAGGAAGTTCTGGCCGGGCAAGTACTATCCCCTCGGCACGGTCCCCGCTGGCGAGAAGAAGCTAGCAATTACTTGGGCGGACTATGAGAGTGCCCCTGGCATAGGCTTCCCGACGGCTGCGCGAGGCTGTGATGAGAAAGTTTTGGGTAAGACATATTTTCTCGAGCTTCGTTCATATTTGATGACCCCAATGTGCTAACTCATGACTCTCACAATTGTTTTTTGCATGATTGAAGTGTTTTTATCGTGTGGCGACCGAGTTTGAGGAGACGACGGAGATGACTTTGCAGGCGACTTGTGAGAGGTTGACACCGCAGGTGTGGTACAACCAAAGGATCACGTCCACTAGTCACTTCTGGGCGTCGAGAGGCGAGAGGGTCCACAAGCCGGACATTGTCGGTCACCGTGCTAAGGCCGAGTACGTGATGACGGTGGAGGACTACATGTCGGTGAGTAAAATGTCAATGAGATTCTACATTGCAACTAAGTTGCAATTGCATTATATTGAGTTGAGTATTGCATTTTCAGGTTATCCCCGAGTGGGCCGAGCCGCATCCCGATGCATGGGAGGAGTTGGTTAGGACGAGGTGGCTCAGGCTGGACGAGGACTTTGCAGCCGTGGCGAGGCGGAACGCGGAGAACCGAGGCGACGGTGGCACACACTGCGGGGGAAACCTCAGCTACGAGCGCTACAAGGGGAAGATGGTATGTATACATTTTATTTTCCATCAGCTTCAAAGTTGATACCCACAACATTTCCTTTCGCGATGCAGAGGGCCGAGTTAGGACCCGAGGAGGAGATTTTTGACGTCGAGGTATACAACAGGATGCGGCTTAAGAGGCCCGATCTCTCGCAGCCTCAGCCCTCGCTCCCTGAGTACTTCGGCACCTACGCCGAGGACGCCGAGAACTACTGCGCGATGGTGAGGCATCGTCACCTGGAGGTGGATGACCCCATGACCTCGGATCTCGACGAGGAGTCGTTGGTCCTTTCGTCCGGAGGGTTGCCGCATGGCCGTCTCAAGATGCTTAACAAGGCCGTCAAGCATAAGCTCACCACGACCTTCACGCGTCTCAAGGCGGGCCTCACCAAGGACAGCCCCCCTCTCCCGCCTCATTGCCGGGCTCGGCAACCCGCATACGACGTAAGTTTCCCTCATTTCCATCCTCTTTCCGACTTTCGTTCATACATTGCTAAGTGCTAACGAGACATGAATTTATGAAATTGTAGCCTGACTTCGAGGCGGCCTACGTGGCCGCTCATCAAGAATATCAGGTGGCCTTCAACCGGCAGCAGCAGCAGTTCACGGAGGACATGGCATATATACATGTAAGTTCCAACTTTTGTTTTCGCAAATGATGACAAGTCCCACTTTCCCCTAGTTTGATGCTTCATTTCTGCAAAGACTGACATGTAAACTATCTTGCAGGCGTCGATGCTGGCCAATCAAACTGGACAGACGATGGATTTAGGGCCGATGCCTCCCTTTCCAGGGCCGGCGCCAAACATGCCATCGAAGGAAAGTTCGCTGCGGAGTACTATGGGACAACAGCGGTAAGTTCTTCGCCAAACCGAATACTACGGCTTTCCTTTGCCTCGCAAATTGCTAACATCTCGGGAACATGTGTGTAGGGAACGGGATGTTCCGGAAACCAGGGTGGTGGGAGGGAGATGACACCGGTTCATCATGGTGGTCCTTCTCCCGGTGCTACTCCCGGTACTTCTCCCGGTACTTCTCCCGGTACTTCTCCCGGTCCTTCTCCCGGTGGTTCTTCCGCAGCTTCTATTGCAGCAGCGTGTCGGCCCGGGCCGGTGTTTAGCGGCGACGAGCTCCTCTAGCTCTCCCATAGTAGCTACTTATGTATCTGCACTATTATGTATCCGCACTATGACACTATGACACTTGTAGCTATGTTATGAGACTACGTGTGGCACCCCCGGGATCAGGGTTAGACAAATACCAGATCTTCGTCTGACATAAGCCTAACCTAGAGCTCGAGAGACTACAGTGAGAGAATCGGTAACACAACAGTGACTCTACGACTCAAAAAGTAATACAAGCTCATAACAGAGCAAAGAACCAAAGCGATACAAGCAGAGGTCACTGACCTGGCATACATCAATCAACGGAAGCAAAGTTATGCTATTAGACATAGCAAGATAGCAAAAGGCCTAAGAGGCCAGGAGCATAACGGCGACGTCCCAGCCCATAGATTCCAGGCTGCCACCTGGGAACCCCAAGCTACTCGTCGATGTCGACTTAGAAACCACCATCCGTTGGAGCGACTTCGTCCGAAACAAGAGCATGCAAAGCTGAGTACGGGGACTCAGCAAGACTTAGTACAACCTTTTAGCAAAGCGGGTATGCGGGTTTTCCGTGGAGCTTCTTTTGCGTAAAGCCGCTTTTCCTTTAATAAACGAGGAGGGAGAAGAAGTTCGACTACTTAGAACCTTTAAAAGGGGATAAGAGAGCGATATCTGTAGCTCTATTGATCATCATATTGTATCCACCAATCTTCATCATCTCGAACCACTATCCTCGGATCACCCCCTCAACACCCGAAGAAGGTATCCGTAAACACACATTGATTGCCAAGTTTTACGATCAGGTTCAAGTTGTCTATGATCACAGAATCCATTCCCAAGTCGTCCGTAACCGTGGACACGGCTTTTCGAAAAGATTTAACCCTGCAGGGGTGCACAACTTTACCCACACGTGCCAACCGATTCTTAGTGCCAGTACATTAGCTCTCTTCCTTGGAAAGCCGACAGAGAGTGGTTGACCACGACCTTTACCTTGCTGTCGCCGAGACCATGAGTCACGCGCTAAGGATTGTTCCGCCGTAACGGGTCAAGTCCCGAAGCCGGTCCCTAACGATGTGAGGCGAGGTGGGTTTCTCCAGGGACTCTAACCCCAGCCACCACGGCCACGCTTACCTACCTGTATGCTATGCACTTTTCACAAACGTTTTCGATGCATATGTCCAGATAACACGCAAACTATGTGACTCATGGAATCTACTAGGCAAGTTAGTGAGTCGAGAGGGTACCATAATAGGGCCTCGTGTGGTTGTACGCTCGGCCTTGGTTCAAGAGGCGAGAACTCGGTTCCTAGGGTCGGCAGAAACGAAACAACCCACCACATCCCAATGTGGCCTCTCGTCTGAGCCTTTAATCATATTTAACAACATCTCTATACTTACCACGTCAACCTGTCATACTAGTTTCATATCATTGTACGGCTCCAGTCCGAAGACCGGAGTAGTAGCGTAACAAACTAAGCATGGCTAAGCATAAGAGATAAAGGCTCTCGCGACGCACACATGCCAAACCTAGTTATGCTAGGAGCAGTGGATCAGGGTATCGAGGCTACAAAGGTGGAACATGCAATAGATAGGATAACTCTACCTATCGATAAAAGACAGTTGAATCGTATGCAATATGTAGGAACCAGAAGTAAAAGCATTTGTAAAACTTGTATGAACCAGGCTAGGGCTTGCCTTTGTCCCTGACAAACCAATATGGATCTTCGAGGATCCCATGCTTGACTTGTTCGTTGATGGACAATTATTGATCTTCGGTGTTGTCGATCTTCACCGTCTCGGACTCGTGCGCTATCGATCGTGAAGAAGCAAATACTAGAAATAGAGAAATAACATTCAATACATGGCATAATGCAATGCACATACAATATGAATGATATGTCATATTAAAGGAATTGAGCAACCCTAGGTGCATCGTCAATTTAAAGGGGTTCCGGCATCTGGACACCGCCATATGAGAGGGGTGTATTAGGGTTCTCTAATAAGCTCCACATTTAATTGGGTTCAATCATGTATGAAACATGTATAAACAAATAGGAAATGTTTTTCTGATCAATTTGATATATAAATTTGTATTTTTCTGAATTTATATGAATTATTAAACAATTACTGAAAATAACAGAAATAAATAAAAAGGAATTATGACGTCACGCTGACGTCAGCATGACGTCAGCGCGACCATGAGCTCACTGGGAGCTCTGGTCGAGCTCCAATCGAGCGATTGAGCCCGCAATCGAGGCGCGCGAGGGGGGGAAAAGAGGCAGGGCGATGCGTGGAACCATTTGGCGGGGGCGCCGCCCGCCAATGGTCGCCGGAGCCGGCCGGCGGCGAGCTCGCGCGGCGGCAGATGCGGGCGCGCGTCGCGGGGCCGGCACAGAGGGAGGGCGAGGAAACGGAGGGGACCAGGAGGTTCCCCAGCTCACCAGGAGCGCGTGGAGGTCGACGGCGTCGCCGGAGGTGGCCGGGAACGCCGGCGAGAGGCGGTGGCCGGCGGCTCAGGCTCCGGCCAATTCGGCCGATTCTGGCCCCGTCGGCGTGCGCTGGCTGGCGGGGGAGGAAGGGGGCGTCGAGGTGGAGCTTTTGGCGTCGGCGGCTTGGCGCGGGGAGGCGCGTAGAGGCGGCGCCGGCGAGGTCTGCGGGGCTAGGGTTTCGGCCGGCGCAGGCAGAGAAGAGGAGAAGAGGGCGGGGGGGCGAAATGGGGGTTCTCCCCGGACGGCGGCGGCGTTTATAGGCGTCCGGGGCGGCGGAAGCAATCCCGGCGGCCGGCGCCATCGGGCGGCCAGGGACGAGCCGAGCAGCTCGGCTCGCTCGCCCGGGGAAGAAGACAAGGGTCTTCTTACGAAAACCCCCGGCTTTTGGGGATTTCCTCGGAAATTTGAAAACAAGAGAGAATTTGGGGACTTTGAGGTTATTGCAACCCAAAAACTTGAGGGGATTTTTGCACAAACTTTTGTGAGACCAAAACCACAACATTTTGCAACATTGTTTCAAACCTTTTTAGTGCTAATTTTCTCAAATTCAATGCAAATGCATGCATGCTTATGAACAACTTAGCAACATAAATTGATTAACAAACATGGGATGTTACAACTCTACCCCCCTTACAAGAATCTCGTCCCCGAGATTCCTAAGGTAGGAAAAGAGAAGGTAACCAGGACTATGACGGTCTTCAACAAGATTGTTGATACCACACCGATCTTCTTTGTTGCGGAAGTTGATCCACGACATCATGAAAGAAGTTGACCCACAACACCATGAAGAGTTCTTCATTTTGCTTTCTTCACTCTAAAGGAAAGAGGGAATAACTCTGGACGGTGGATCTTTACAAAGATCAAGTATCCCATGGTTAACTCATGGAAGGAGTGTTCAGAAACAACTCTTGAGCTAGGAAACATTAAACA
Source organism: Lolium rigidum (assembly GCF_022539505.1). Taxonomy (NCBI): domain Eukaryota; kingdom Viridiplantae; phylum Streptophyta; class Magnoliopsida; order Poales; family Poaceae; genus Lolium; species Lolium rigidum. The sequence continues at coordinate 302,475,427 of NC_061513.1, forward strand.
CATCAAGGTAACGAAGAGACAAAATAAGTTTCAAATTTTTGGTAGACAATTGCTCCACGCTTGACAAGAACACGAAGGACAAGATAGCGAGGAGTTAAACTGCCTTTGATACCATGACAAGGCACTCTTAGAGAGGGTGACTCGTAGAAGCATAGAAGATTACCAACCAGAGCTACTTTGAATTTAAGAATCATAGTCACTCTTCGGGTAGGATACATGAAACGATTGTTGTCTACTCAAAAGGCTAGGGCCTAGATGACTGACGAATTCACACAGCATGTGAATTGATTAGAACTTCAGGTATAAACAACAGGAAGGGGATGAGCACTAGATAGTGAAGTGTCAATGATCACCGGGGAGTGAAATTTGTCCTAACGGAATGGTTGTCACCTGGAGAAATGATTTCGAGGGATTGACCGAGAGACATTTACCAACTCTGCTTATAAGGTTCTTCTTGAGGTTCTAGACACCAATATTAGGCTATTTACTAGCCTTCAAATAGGTCATCAAGTGAAGGTCAGACTTCAGAATTGAAAAGACATCATAAGGGCAACTCCTAGAATAAGTCGCACAAGATCCTTATGGAGAGTGGTTATTCTTGATGATTCAAGAATCTTGACATTAGATCTTCTGACTAATTGTGCTAACCACAACACCAATGTTGCCAGATTTACAACGAGACTTATGCCAAAAATCCTTGAGAAACACTAACCATCATTGCCGCTTGAGATTCAGCTTTGGTTAGGTGTACAGATATTTCAGACTCAGCAAGTCCAAATAAAAAAATTGTAATAGTTACCACCAAGGTAAAGTTGCTAGATTCTCAAGTTATGGACCACAATGTCAAGCTCCAAAAGATCGAGCTAGATTGCGTAATACATGTGGTTGCGACTGCCAAAGGCAATTGCGCGCATATGAACTTGCAATGTAACACCTTTGAGTCATTGTGGGGACATCAAAGAAGATAATGAAGTTATTAAGCTTCTTCTCTTTGAACAAACCAGTCAGTGGCTTGGTGTGCATAGAGAAATTTTTCAAGGAATGGAGATAACAACCTTCCATCTCAAGAATACTTCGCAAATGCCTGACCAACTTGCGATGATTCCCGAGGATAACAAAGGGAACTCGACTCAGATCCACGGCGACATCTTTCAGCAAATGCACGTGAACCAGAGAAGGTCACTTCCAACATCTAGAACACATACTTCATGATAACACATAGATGGTTCTCAAAAAGTTTCCAACATTAGTGCCAAACGTCCAATATGAATCACTCTCAAACATGGAGAAAATAAGAATGTCATCGATGGGCTCAACAACAAATTTATCAAGATACTCCAATGAGAAACTCATATTCTATATAGGCTCGGCAGAAATATTGGTCAGACCAAAGGACATGAAGGTATACTCAGACGAGACACCATGAGTATAAACATCATCAAAATAGTCCTTGGAACTGAGTTTGATTTGACGATAGCCCAAGCTCAAATCAAATATGGGGAAGATAGCATATCCACATAGGAGATACTTTCTGACTTCAACACAAACAGAACTAGACATCCCTTTATGAAGGAACAAAGTTGGATAAAGCTTTTGTCTTTCAACTCTCCAAGTTGTTGATTAAGCTTAATTAACTAGTCCAGGGTATCCAGTAGTTTCTTGGAGAAAGAAGTAGTTCAAAGAACCAACTTACTCATGAATTCGACAACACGGTCATGTGGCAACATGGTGATACTCCTAGAAAGATGTCCAGAATATCACGAACCACCGGTATATCACTGAATTCAAGAGGGAATCTTGCTTTACAAAGCAAACGATATGGTCTTGAGAGCTTTGGGATTAACCTAACTCTTTGACCGAAGAAGGACCTGAACAAACAGACTTGGCAACACAGTCAAACTTTGCTTAGTGATCGGTTAACCAATCATGCTAAGAATGACACAAACGTCCTTCGATTTCAAAGAAATAAGAATTGCTAAGAATCTCGGATTGCCACATCAACACACACACCCCAACATTCCCAAGCACGGACAGCTCGGAGGAAGGGTGAGTAAAGACGTGCAAGAGAATCACTTCATCAACAAGATCATGATACAAAGCACGACCTCATGATATAGAAGAGGGTGATACTCGAAGGTAGAACAGAACAGAAGCTAACGAGGCCTCTTAATATGCGATTACAATACTTTGACCAAGTCTTAGAAATAGATGAGGTACTGGAGTTTGTTTATCCTGACATACCAAAGTGAAATGTCTTGACGAACCACAAGAGTAACATACACTGGAAACACCAATGCACATTTACACTTGGTTGCTAACTAGCAGACAAAGGTCGGAAAGCAACTAAAGAAGAAGAACACGATCAGGATCAGAATTCCTGAGAGGTAGATGCACAAGTTAACACTCTATAGTGGAACTCATTCTCAAAAAGGGAGGTGTGGCAGGGTCACGGACATAGATGCGAGACTCACAAAGAGCACTCTTGTCGTGATCCATTTGGTTCAATGAAAGAACCTATGCGATAGCTAGTAGAAGGGAAAGTCCTTTGTTGCCGCAATTCAATCACGACAAATAACCACAAGCTTGAAGGATAGCTTCATTTGAATTTAGCCATCCCGATGTAATGTTTGAACATTAACACCAGTGTTCGATGGCACGGATCTTGGGTTAAAGGCCAGCTTCATGTACTAAGATTCATACACTAGGATCCAGGACAATCGGGGACCTTCGGTTCAAGTCTAAGGGTTAAAACCGAGAAAGGAGTAACTACTAAATGAGTGACACAAAAGACACTGCGAGGTAGTAATCACGATGTAAGCAATGCATAGCTTCCAAACTACCCAAGCAAATAAAGAGGAGACATACAAGGCGAAAGGAAACCTCGAAGCCTAGAACAGAATGATGTGGAACCCACAAACTAGAAAGATCATGATGGAAAGAAATCTCTCTATTAGAACAAACAAGGAGGATGCACAGAACACACTCGACTCTAGAGAACTCTGCACTAGGTCAACTGGTTTAGGAACGACATGCCTTCGAGGCACCTAAGTTTGAAAGACTAGAAGAGATAGAAAAAACTTTCAAACCAACACAAGGTAAGGCACCTTAGAATTAGAGCGATACCAGATAAGGAGTAAAAAGAATCCTACTCAGATTTTTGCAACTATTTTTAGCTTTCAAATAGTTTTCACAAACACTAGACTCAACATCGACCAGTAGAAAGGGTTTTCCTACAGGCAGTCCTGCTCTGATACCAAAACCTGTGGCACCCCCGGGATCAGGGTTAGACAAATACCAGATCTTCGTCTGACATAAGCCTAACCTAGAGCTCGAGAGACTACAGTGAGAGAATCGGTAACACAACAGTGACTCTACGACTCAAAAAGTAATACAAGCTCATAACAGAGCAAAGAACCAAAGCGATACAAGCAGAGGTCACTGACCTGGCATACATCAATCAACGGAAGCAAAGTTATGCTATTAGACATAGCAAGATAGCAAAAGGCCTAAGAGGCCAGGAGCATAACGGCGACGTCCCAGCCCATAGATTCCAGGCTGCCACCTGGGAACCCCAAGCTACTCGTCGATGTCGACTTAGAAACCACCATCTGTTGGAGCGACTTCGTCTGAAACAAGAGCATGCAAAGCTGAGTACAGGGACTCAGCAAGACTTAGTACAACCTTTTAGCAAAGCGGGTATGCGGGTTTTCTGTGGAGCTTCTTTTGCGTAAAGCCAGTTTTCCTTTAATAAACAGGAGGGAGAAGAAGTTCGACTACTTAGAACCTTTAAAAGGGGATAAGAGAGCGATATCTGTAGCTCTATTGATCATCATATTGTATCCACCAATCTTCATCATCTCGAACCACTATCCTCGGATCACCCCCTCAACACCCGAAGAAGGTATCCGTAAACACACATTGATTGCCAAGTTTTACGATCAGGTTCAAGTTGTCTATGATCACAGAATCCATTCCCAAGTCGTCCGTAACCGTGGACACGGCTTTTCGAAAAGATTTAACCCTGCAGGGGTGCACAACTTTACCCACACGTGCCAACCGATTCTTAGTGCCAGTACATTAGCTCTCTTCCTTGGAAAGCCGGCAGAGAGTGGTTGACCACGACCTTTACCTTGCTGTCGCCGAGACCATGAGTCACGCGCTAAGGATTGTTCCGCCGTAACGGGTCAAGTCCCGAAGCCGGTCCCTAACGATGTGAGGCGAGGTGGGTTTCTCCAGGGACTCTAACCCCAGCCACCACGGCCACGCTTACCTACCCGTATGCTATGCACTTTTCACAAACGTTTTCGATGCATATGTCCGGATAACACGCAAACTATGTGACTCATGGAATCTACTAGGCAAGTTAGTGAGTCGAGAGGGTACCATAATAGGGCCTCGTGTGGTTGTACGCTCGGTCTTGGTTCAAGAGGCGAGAACTCGGTTCCTAGGGTCGGCAGAAACGAAACAACCCACCACATCCCAATGTGGCCTCTCGTCCGAGCCTTTAATCATATTTAACAACATCTCTATACTTACCACGTCAACTCTGTCATACTAGTTTCATATCATTGTACGGCTCCGAGTCCGAAGACCGGAGTAGTAGCGTAACAAACTAAGCATGGCTAAGCATAAGAGATAAAGGCTCTCGCGACGCACACATGCCAAACCTAGTTATGCTAGGAGCAGTGGATCAGGGTATCGAGGCTACAAAGGTGGAACATGCAATAGATAGGATAACTCTACCTATCGATAAAAGACAGTTGAATCGTATGCAATATGTAGGAACCAGAGTAAAAGCATTTGTAAAACTTGTATGAACCAGGCTAGGGCTTGCCTTTGTCCCTGACAAACCAATATGGATCTTCGAGGATCCCATGCTTGACTTGTTCGTTGATGGACAATTATTGATCTTCGGTGTTGTCGATCTTCACCGTCTCGGACTCGTGCGCTATCGATCGTGAAGAAGCAAATACTAGAAATAGAGAAATAACATTCAATACATGGCATAATGCAATGCACATACAATATGAATGATATGTCATATTAAAGGAATTGAGCAACCCTAGGTGCATCGTCAATTTAAAGGGGTTCCGGCATCGGACACCGCCATATGAGAGGGGTGTATTAGGGTTCTCTAATAAGCTCCACATTTAATTGGGTTCAATCATGTATGAAACATGTATAAACAAATAGGAAATGTTTTTCTGATCAATTTGATATATAAATTTGTATTTTTCTGAATTTATATGAATTATTAAACAATTACCGAAAATAACAGAAATAAATAAAAAGGAATTATGACATCACGCCGACGTCGGCATGACGTCGGCCGCGACCATGAGCTCACCGGGAGCTGCGGGTCGAGCTCCAATCGAGCGATTGAGCCCGCAATCGAGGCGCGCGAGGGGGGAAAAGAGGCAGGGCGATGCGTGGAACCATTTGGCGGGGCGCCGCCCGCCAATGGTCGCCGGAGCCGGCCGGCGGCGAGCTCGCGCGGCGGCGGATGCGGGCGCGCGTCGCGGGGCCGGCACGAGAGGAGGGCGAGGAAACGGAGGGGACCATGAGGTTCCCCAGCTCACCAGGAGCGCGTGGAGGTCGACGGAGTCGCCGGAGGTGGCCGGGAACGCCGGCGAGAGGCGGTGGCCGGCGGCTCGAGCTCCGGCCAATCCGGCCGATCTCGGCCCCGTCGGCGTGCGCCGGGCGGCGGGGAGGAAGGGGGCGTCGAGGTGGAGCTTTTGGCGTCGGCGGCTTGGCGCGGGGAGGCGCGTAGAGGCGGCGCCGGCGAGGTCTGCGGGGCTAGGGTTTCGGCCGGCGCAGGCAGAGAAGAGGAGAAGAGGGCGGGGGAGGCGAAATGGGGGTTCTCCCCTGGACGGCGGCGGCGTTTATAGGCGTCCGGGGGCGGCGGAAGCAATCCCGGCGGCCGGCGCCATCGGGCGGCCAGGGACGAGCCAGGCAGCTCTGGCTCTGCCTGCCTGGGGAAGAAGACAAGGGTCTTCTTACGAAAAACCCCCTGGCTTTTGGGGATTTCCCTGGAAATTTGAAAACAAGAGAGAATTTGGGGACTTTGAGGTTATTGCAACCCAAAAACTTGAGGGGATTTTTGCACAAACTTTTGTGAGACCAAAACCACAACATTTTGCAACATTGTTTCAAACCTTTTTAGTGCTAATTTTCTCAAATTCAATGCAAATGCATGCATGCTTATGAACAACTTAGCAACATAAATTGATTAACAAACATGGGATGTTACACTACGACTATGTATCCGCAACTATGTTACGAGACTTGAACTTCGTGTTATGTCTATTTGCACTTACTCTAGTTCGTGTCAATTATTTGTGATTTAATGTGCTGCTAATCCCGGGAAACAACCAAACCAGCAAAAAAAAGAAAAGATGGTCTATGCTACGCCGACGGGATAACCCTCGGCATAGTGTCGACCTGGACCATATGGTCAGTGGTACGCCGACGGGCCTGCCCTCGGCGTAGAGAGCACAGGGTCGCCCAGGCTGCAACACGTGTGCCTCCTACACCGACGGCCAGACGCTCGGCGTAGAGTGTGCCAGGGGAGCGTCCAGGCTGCACCACGTGGCCTCCTACACCGACGGCCAGGCGCTCGGCGTAGCGTGTGCCATGGGAGCGCCCAGGCTGCACCACGTGTCCTCCTACGCGGACGGTTTGGCCCTCGGCGTAGCTGTAACGGCCGTTAGGCGAACAGCGCCAGTTACCGTGCTACGTCGAGCGCTAGTACGCCGACGGTGGGCTACAGCCGTCGGGCCTCTTCGTCTACGCCGACGGTGACGCTACGCCGAGGGCAACGCGTGCTCTGCCCACTACTAGGAAAAGGCTTATTGCCGGCGCACCAAAATCGATTATCCCCGGCGCACTAGAGCCCGCCGTTGGGAACGGGCCGGTGATAATGTCTTATTGCCGGCGCACCAGCCCGTTCGCCGGGGGTAACACGAGTTATTGCCGGCGCACCAGCCTGGTTCGCCGGTGGTATTTTATCCAGGATTCAAAAAAAAGGTCCGATCTAGATCTAGATCTAGATCTAGATCTAGGTCAAGTTCTAGTTCAAGTTCGTGACTGTGGCGACTGTGGCACCTCCATCACCGTGCTCGGCGCCGTAACCATGGTTGTCGATGTGGCCGTGCCCGTATGAGTTAAAGGAGGTGGCCGCCGGAGAACCTTGCCGGAGCCTCGGCCACCAGACGTAGAAGCTCGTCGGAGGGAGGCCACCGGAGGTAGCTCGTCGGAGGGAGGCCACCGGAGGTAGAAGCTCGTCGGAGGGAGGCCGGCTATCCGGAGGTAGAAGCTCGTCGCAGGGAGGTCGAGGAGGTGGTTCCCGGTGAGTATCTTGAGAAGGTTCTTGCCGGAGGGAGATGAAGAAGGTAGAAGAGGAGAAGAGAAAGTGGAGGAAGGAGAAGAGAAGAAGGTGGCCGGAGGAGGAGAAGTGAAGGAGGAGAGAAGTAGAATAGGAGGAGCCTGCCGAGTTGTGCCTATATAGCACAGATGACCGCCGGCGCACCTAGTATAGTGGTGCGCCGGGGATATTTTTTTTCTTTTTTTCATCAAAACCTAAAAGCTGAAAAAAGTCCTGTTTCTGTTTTGAATTTGACGAATCCATTTTTTGTCCAAACGGCCGTAGGCTGTTGAATTCGAATAGGAAATTTCGAGTAGATCGATTTTGATATAAAAAAGTTTTTCATCGGAGGTCGTATGCAACCAGAAATCCCGTTTTACCGAAAGATGACGCCATTTTGCATAATACATCGAAATTGTCTACCACCGGCGCACCGCCATAGAGGTGCGCCGGGGGTAAGGTGCCCAGATTTTTACTGTTCACCCAGATCTCTTCGAATTTTATCCCCGGCGCACTAATTTTTTTTGTGCGCCGGCAGTATAGGTCCATCGCCGGCGCGGCGCTTATTTGGTGCGCCGGCAATATGTTCCACCGGCGCATGCCTATGGTGGTGCGCCGGCACCACTTGCGTGCAGCTATAGCCCTTTTCCTAGTAGTGGCCGAGGCGTACCTTCCCCGAGGAGCTACGCCGAGGGCCCCCGTCGGCGTAGGCTACGCCGAGGGCGAGGTTGTGCTACGCTGAGGGCCGTAGGCCGTCGGCATATCGACAGATTCCTGTAGTGCTTCCTCCTATCGGGTATCCTGGCTGGCTTTATATATGCAACCAGCCTAGGATTTTACAAGAGTTCTAGTCAACAACTTCTTCGGGTTGCCTTGTTTGGGCCTTCTCCATATTGGGCCAAGCCGAGCCAGGTATACTAATAATGGGTACCCGAAGGGTATACCCATGTCACCCGGACAGCAAGCGCACTCACTACTAGGAATTACCTTACCGCCGGCGCATAGAATTTTCTACCGCCGGCGAGTTTCTGTTCACCGGCGACCACCTCGCCGGTGGTAATGGGTTATCCCTGGCGCTTTCGTGTTCGCCGGCGGTAATGGGACATTACCCCTGGCGCTTTTCTATACTCGCCTCCATACTCGCCGGTGGTATTTTAAGTTACCCGGCGCACAGGCGAAGGCGCCAGCTGTATGTTGAATAGGATTCAAAAAAGGCACGGAATAAAGGCCGGATATGGTTGAGATGCAAGGCCGGAGATGGTCCGGCGTCCTCTGCGCCAGCAGGTCGCATAATAGGGGAAGGCAGTGGAGCCTCCGACAGTTGGTGGGGGCGAAGGGGGCGGCGGGGGTCGTGCACATGGTGGTGGAGGTCGTGCGCGTGAAAGGTGGTGGCACGGCGGAAGCCCTGCGCACCGCAGGTGGTGGGGTGCCGTCACTTAGGCGCGCGGAAGGTGGAGGTGGCGGTCGCCGGAGCGCGCGGTAGGTGTTGGGGGTGGCGGTCCCAGGGCGCGCGGCAGGTGCTGGGGGCGGAGGTCACCGGGGAGCACAGCAGGTGGTGGGGGTGATTGCCGAGGCGCGCGACAGGCGGAGTGGGCGGCGGTAGCCGGGTCGCGCGGCAGGCGGTGTGGGCGGCGGTAGCCGGGGCAGGTCGTGGGGGCGGCAGCGGCCGTCCGAGCGGAAGATGGTGGGAAGGTTGGGGAGGAGCAGGGGCAGTGGTGAGATGCGAGGGTGAGGAAGAGCAGGAGCGGGTTGTTTGGGCCACGATGGGATAAGGCAGATGCGGGGTGGGGCGTGCGACTTTTTATCCAAACGTCGCACTGAACAACACATAGTGCGGCGGTACCACCGGCGGTTTTGTCTAAAAATGCCAGCAATAACTATTTCATCCCGGCGAAAATAACTTCGAGGCGCCGGCGGTAAATTCAGCCTGGGTGGCCCACGCAGGACCACTTTACTGCCGGCACATTCAGACCCGTTTCGCCGGTGTAACTATGCTTATCACAGCGCTTCTAGCCCATCTCGCGGGCGGTAATGTGAGGCCCATCCTTGGCCTCGTGGCCCAACACATCGTCGGCGCCTTCTGTCTCGCTTCGCCAGCGATAAGTGGTCTAGCCCCGGCACTTCCAACCAGACTCGCCGGTGGTAATGCGAGGCGACCCTAGAAGGCCTTACCGCCGGCCACCTTGGCCCGAGTTCGCCGGCGGTAATAAGTGCGGCTATAAGCTTATTCCTAGTAGTGACTGCTTCCCAGCGAAGCCACGGCCTGGAGCGTGTAGTGAACATCATTTTCGTCCCATGCAAGCATGGATGCACCTTCAAGGTCACGTACTACAAGAAGGAACGGCACGAGAGGATGTGCTTGAAAGGGCTGTGCATCTGCCCGGTATCTAACTGTGATTTCTTTGCCCCAGCTGCAGTGCTCCTGGATCATCTCACCACCCTTCATGAGTATATATCCATCTAAAAGCATCAAATACTTCGTGCCGTTCGAACTAAAACTCCAACATATCTCTGACGTTCTATATGATGGCGGATACGATCACCTCTTCCTACTTGACATTGCACCACCAGAGTCCCTCCACCATGCAGTCTCCCTTGTTCGTGTCGAGCGGCCGGATCCTCTAGGAGAAAAAAAAAAAGATTGGATGCTCCGTGTGTTTCTCGTCCTTCAAGGGCCATCACCAAGTCTCAACTTTGAACATTGGAAGCCCGTCACAGCCAATGCACAGCTTCTGTGTCGTACCCAAGGTTTCTGATGGGGAAACTGATGTCATGCTCCATATCACCATAGATCTTGCTCCTGACTACTATAATATGTACGAGCCGGAGGAAGAGGATGATAGCGACGAGGACTATGATGAGGATGATGATGATGACGATGATACTGATGAGGAGGTTGGTGACAAGTATGGTGAGGCGGATGATTACAATGGTGTTTGAGGTGGCATTCAGTTGAATGATGCGATGAGCCCGAGAGACTACACAATGTCAGATTTTCAGCGCATTGGTGTTGCCATGAAACAAGTTCTGCTTTACTCATGCAGCCACAATTGGAAGTACTATGTATAGTATCCACCGGAGTTGACTAGGTTGTATATGTTGAACTTCAACTTGGTACTCTCACGTGTCAATCTGCTCCTCGTACTATTATACTACTGTGTTGCGTTGTACTTTTGTTGCTAGGTTAGCTGTTAATAGGGAATTACACTTGCTTAGACCTCATTAGAGCAAACATTTCACATTGATATGGTGATCTGTGCAACTCTATGAAGAGGACCCGGTGGAATGTGCGATTCCCTCTCTTTGGCATGTGGCCTGTTATCCTTGCCTTCCACAACAATGAGCTCTAACATTGCCCTCTTCTCCTCGTCTCGTCCATAGTGGCCTTGTGCATCTAATATTTCCCGAGTGCTTGCCACCTTGCTCGATTCTCTCGATTCTTCTTCTCAGCCATGATCATCTTTACATCCAATGTTTTGATTTCACCATGTCATCAATTTTGTCCCTCAAGCTTCAAGCCTCGGCCAACTTCCTTAGATTCTTCTTTGTCTTCTTATTTCCATCGGGACTTCCCTTGTTTCTTCATCCATTTGGGACATAATCATCAAATTGGACAAATCCCCCCTCCCTCCTTGGTGGAGCTTTGTGCTCTATCAACTTCTACTTCTTGCTACAATGCACAACAATGTTGCAAGACGAACGATTTGTTTTTTTTTTTTTTTGGAAAAGGACATTTGCTTGTACATCCATTGCACCTTTATCCAATATACCAAACAATGCACACGTATTTGTTAGAAAAACTATCGCAAGTATTTCAAACAATGTTAAAAATCAATGAACAATGCACAAAACCTCACACAGTCTTCAATTGATATGGGCATTAACCTTCGGGTAACCGATGTTGCCCTACCCTGTACGATCTAACTGGAGGCCCATGAAGGCACTTGAAGGCAAGGCGGCCCATCCGGGTGGCGCACCAGAAGATTCCTTGACGAGCAAGACTAAGAAGCGGCCGAACAAGGAAAGATTAGATCTAAAATTACTGTAAACCTAGTCGTACTCGGTTAGACCTCTTGAGACCTGGCCTCCTATATAAAGGCCAGGAGAGGGGCTGTCGAGGGACACAATCAATCTTAGCGATCTTAGCCAACAGAAGCTTAGAGCTAGGTCATCATAACACTTAACCATCTCGACGAGATCTCAGCCGAACTTTTCGGCACCCCATTGTAACCCATTATCATCATAATCAAGAACAGACAGGCAGGACGTAAGGGTTTTACCTCATCGAGGGCCCCGAACCTGGGTAAATCGCTCTCCCCGCTTGTCCGTGAACCGATATCTCGTGTCGGCTTGCGGGATTCCATCAACCCTAAGCCCCTATCGGAGGGCATTGCCGAGGAGCACCCTCGACAATTGGCGCCGTCTGTGGGAACCCTGTCGGCACAAGATCGGTCATCGGTAGATCCAGTCATGTCACCGGCAACTTCATCGGCAACTTCATCGACACCGTCATCACCAAACCTGGGAAGCCCGATTCGGTTCGGCTCCTATGAGTTCACCCCGCACAACGATTCCTCCCGCTCAACCTTCTCAGATCTACAAGGAAACATGGAGATGACCTTCGGCAGCGTCCACTACAACGTCAACACGGAAGGAATCTTTCGACTGCTGGAATCGCCCACTTCCAGATCGACGAGTCCAAGCGCGTCATCATCACTCGACCTTTCGGCTGGTCTGACAGGCTCGACGAGTTCACCCGCGCCCTCGACTCCCCATTCGGCGTCTTCCATGTCGGTAGGATCCGACAATCCCATATCTTCAGAGTTAACTTCGTACTACTGCTTGAACTGCGACACCAGGCACGGGCTAGGATCGAGCGACACACCGTTCATCTGTAATGCCCAATATTCATCGGGAGAGGACAGTATCGACAGCATCATCCAAGGAACCACCCGTAGAACGGCGCATCACCAAGTTTATGTTGCCAATAACACGGGAAACACAAGGCTCAGAGGAGACGGAGATCATACTCCTCGTTCCAGTAGACGAGCAAGTTTCGAAAACAGCGCCAGCAACCACAACAGCGACTACACCATCGCGGACGAGGAGTGAGCAGCAGCCAAAGAGGCAGTACTTAACAACACGCCGCTCCCCGCAGGAACCTCGGTTGGAACCCTCAATGCTTATCACTCTATACTAGAGAAAAACCGGGAGCACCTATCGAAACAGCAAGCCACCCTCGAGAGACGCCTATCTGCGGCAGACCGATCCAGCGAACGATGAAGAGCCTCGCAAGGGAGCGCCTCTCGAAATACTCAGGGGGCAGGCAAGCACCGGTCGAGACTATCCAGGCTTTCGGAAGATGACGCTAGAGAAATAACGTCGAACCTGACCAAGTCCTTTATGACTACGGACACCGCGGGCATGCCACGGCCGAAAACCGTTACAGGAGCAACAGCCAACCTCGCTGCATACCTCATCAACCAGCGCCCTGAAGGATCCATGGCTCAAGCTCATCGAGGCGCCCTAGAAAGTCTCGCGATATTGGGAAATAATCTAGTTCCGCAAAAGGAAAAGACCACGTTGCAGGCTAGTGGCTCAAAGCACCATGCGAGAGATGCTCGGGATGAAATCACCCAGAGCAGGATCGACAAAGCAAGGCGACGACGCGCCGCTAGGAAGGAGAATGATAGTGATTCTTCGGATGAGGATCAGGAGTATGACGGCGTGCTTAGCGGAGCCGACTGTTTAAGTTACAAAATCCGCGAGGCGATGCCGCCCAAAAAGTTCAAGCCCACTCCTACCGACGCTGCCAAATGCGATGGGCAGCAGGAGCCAAGATCTTGGATAGACGACTCACCCGCGATTGTGATTCTGCATAAGGGGAACCAGATAGCAGCAATGCAGTGCTTGCAGCTCTAGCTAAAGGATTCAGCGCGAGCCTGGCTAAGGGGGCTGCCGAAGGGTTCCATTAAATCATGGGACGACCTAGTAGACGCCTTCGTTGCCAATTCCCAAGCAACATACAAGAGACCCATCGGGATTGAAGAGTTACGGAATTGCCAGCAAAAGCAGAAGGAATCGATGCGCTCATACATCGGGAGATTCACCAAACTCCTAAACGCTGCCGAAGACGTATCTGTCGACAGAGCAATCGACGCTTTCAGCGATGGCGTCCGGCGTGAAAGCTACATAGAAGAACTCGGACGCAAAAAGCCAAAAACCATAACCAAGTTAATGGAAATCGCCAACAGCTGGGCTGATGGTGAGGACAACGTGCGAAGGCCACGACAGCGCAGTGACGACGAAGACGATGACCAGCCGAAGCATGACTCGGGTGGCCGAAGGGATCGTCACAAGAGAAGGAAGAACCGCAACTATGACGACAACAACCTAGTAGCCGCAGGGTACTTGATGTCTACGGGTGCTTCTATTCTTGTAGACAGTGTTGGGCCTCCAAGAGCAGAGGTTTGTAGAACAGCAGCAAGTTTCCCTTAAGTGGATCACCCAAGGTTTATCGAACTCAGGGAGGAAGAGGTCAAAGATATCCCTCTCAAGCAACCCCGCAATCACGATACAAGAAGTCTCTTGTGTCCCCAACACACCTAATACACTTGTCAGATGTATAGGTGCACTAGTTCGGCGAAGAGATAGTGAAATACAAGTGGTATGAATGAATATGAGCAGTAGTAACGGCGCCAGAAAAGTGCTTGCTGACGTGCAGTTGATGGTAGTAATATTGCAGGAAGTAAAGATGCATTAAAACAGTAAACAAGCGATGATTACAGTATTTGGAAACAAGGCCTAGGGATCATACTTTCACTAGTGGACACTCTCAACATTGATCACATAATAAATAAGTTCTCTTCCTTTGTGCTACATATACTCTTGTTTGATAATGAACACCATTCGTTGTGTAGGGCTACAAGAGCACCTCAATGCCGGAGTTAACAAGCTCCACAACATTCAATATTCATGTTTAAGTAATCTTAGAGCATAATAGATCTTTGCAATCTAAACCGAGTACTAACATAGCATACACACTGTCACCTTTACACTATGAAGGGGGAATAAATCACATCAATACTATCATAGTAATAATTAACTCCATAACCTACAAGAGATTATGATCATAACCTACGCCAAGTACTACACGATGCACACACTGTCACCATTACACCGTGAAGGAGGAATAGACTACTTTAATAACATCACAAGTGTAGCACATAGACTAATAGTGATACAAAGCTCATCATATCGATCTCAATTATGCAAGGCAATTCATGAGATCATTGTATTGGGGTACATGAGAGAGAGATTAACCACATAGCTACCGGCACAGCCCTTAGCCTCGATGGAGAACTACTCCCTCCTCATGGGAGACAGCAACGGTGATGAAGATGGCGGTGGTGTCGATGGAGGAGCCTTCCGGGGGCACTTCCCCGTCCCGGCGGCGTGCCGGAACAGAGACTCCTGTCCCCCAGATCTTGGCTTCGCGATGGCGGCGGCTCTGGAAGGTTTCTCGTACCGTGGCTTTTTCGTATCGAGGTTTTAGATCAGGGACATTTAAATAGGCGAAGAGGCGGAGTCGGAGTGCTGACGAGGCGACGACACAGTAGGGGGGGGGCGGCCCACCCCCTGGCCGCGCCAGCCTATCATCTGGGGCCCACAGGGCCCTCCTCTGGCGGCTCTCGGGTGTTCTGGAAGCTTCGTGTGATTCTAAGATGCTGGGCGTTGATTTCGTCCAATTCCGAGAATATTTCCTTACTAGGATTTCTGAAACCAAAAACAGCAGAAAACAGGAACTGGCCCTTCGGCATCTCGTCAATTGGTTAGTTCCGGAAAACGCATAATAATGACATATAATGTGTATAAAACATGTGAGTATCATCATAAAAGTAGCATGGAACATAATAAATTATAGATACGTTTGAGACGTATCAAGCATCCCCAAGCTTAGTTCCTATTCGCCCTCGAGTAGGTAAAGGATAACAATGATAATTTCTTAAGTGACATGCTACCAACATAATCTTGATCAACATTATTGCAAAGCATATGAGATGAATGAAGTGATAGTAAAGATAATGACTAAACAATTGAATCATATAGCAAAGACTTTTCATGAATAGTACTTTCGAGACAAGCATCAATAAGTCTTGCATAAGAGTTAACTCATAAAGCAATAGATTCAAAGTAAAAGGTATTGAAGCAACACAAAGGATGATTAAGTTTCAGCAATTGCTTTCAACTTGTAACATGTATATCTCATGGATAGTTGTCAAAATAAAGCAATATAACAAGTGCAATAGGTAGATATGTAAGAATCAATGCACACAGTTGACACAAGTGTTTGCTTCTAAGATAGAAAGAAGTGGGTAAACTGACTCAACATAAAGTAAAAGAATGATCCTTCGCAGAGGGAAGCAGGGATTAAATCATGTGCTAGAGCTTTTCAAGTTTTGAAATCATATAGAGAGCATAAAAGTAAAGTTTTGAGAGGTGTTTGTTGTTGTCAACGAATGGTAATGGGTACTCTAACTACCTTATCAACCAGACTTTCAAGAGCGGCTCCCATAAAGGACGTTATCTCTACCAGCAAGGTAGATCATCCCTCTTCTCTTTTGTTTACACATGTACTTTAGTTTCATTATTTATGGATGACACTCCTCCCAACCTTTTGCTTACACAAGCCATGGCTAACCGAATCCTCGGGTGCCTTCCAACATTCACATACCATGGAGGAGTGTCTATTTGCAAAATTAAGTTGCTTACCGATAGATCAGGGCAAAGCATGTGAAGAGAATTATTAATGCAAGTTATTTAATTGGGGCTGGGAACCCCATTGCCAGCTCTTTTTGCAAAATTATTGGATAAGCGGATATGCCACTAGTCCATTGGTGAAAGTCTGTCCGGAGTAAATGACAAGATCGAAAGATAAACACCACATACTTCCTCATGAGCTATAAAACATTGACACAAATAAGAGATAATAGCTTTTGAATTGTTTAAAGGTAGCACATGAAGTATTTTCTTGGAATGGCAGAGAAATACCATGTAGTAGGTAGGTATGGTGGACACAAATGGCATAGTTTTTGGCTCAAGGATTTGGATGCACGAGAAGCATTCCTCTGAATACAAGGCTAGGCTAGCAAGGTTGTTTGAATCAAACTCAAGTATAAAACGGTGCAGCAAGACTCACATATGAACATATTGTAAGCATTATAAGACTTTACATCGTCTTCTTTGTTGTTCAAACACCTTAACCAGAAAATATCTAGACTCTAGAGAACAATCATGCAAACCTAATTTTAACAAGCTCTATGTAGTTCTTCATTAATTGGTGCAAAGTACATGATGCAAGAGCTTAAACATGATCTATATGAGCACAACAATTGCCAAGTATCAAATTATTCAAGACATTATACCAATTACCACATGCAGCCTTTTCTGTTTCCAACCAAATAGCAATTAACGAAATGGTTTTCAACTCCGCCATGAACATTAAGAGTAAAACTAAGAACACATGTGTTCATACGCAACAGCGGAGCGTGTCTCTCTCCCACACAAGCATGAATTTATTCAAACATAAACAAAAATAAAAACAAACAGACGCTCCAAGTAAAGTACATAAGATGTGACCGAATAAAAATATAGTTTCAAGAGAAGAAACCTGATAAATTGTCGATGAAGAAGGGGATGCCCAAGGCATCCCCAAGTTTAGATGCTTGAGTCTTGTTGAAATATGCAGGGATGAACCACCGGGGCATCCCCAAGCTTAGACTTTTCACTCTTCTTGATCATAGTATATCATCCTCCTCTCTTGACCCTTGAAAACTTCCTCCACACCAAACTCGAAACAAACTCATTAGAGGGTTAGTGCATAATCAAAAATTCACATGTTCAGAGGTGACACAATCATTCTTTACACTTCTGGACATTGCACAAAGCTACTGGAAGTCAATGGAACAAAGAAATCCATTCAACATAGCAAAAGAGGCAATGCGAAATAAAAGGCAGAATCTGTCAAAACAGAACAGTCCGTAAAGACGAATTTTCCAGGGGCACTTAACTTGCTCAGATGAAAATGCTCAAATTTAATGAAAGTTGCGTACATATCTGAGGATCACGCACGTAAATTGGCAGATTTTTCTGAGTTACCTACAGAGAACCCTGCCCAAATTCGTGACATACAGAAATCTGTTTCTGCGCAGTAATCCAAATCTAGTATGAACCTTGCTATCAAAGACTTTACTTGGCACAACAATGCAATAAAATAAGATAAGGAGAGGTTGCTACAGTAGTAACAACTTCCAAGACACAACAAAACAGTAGCAAAATAAAGACATGGGTTATCTCCCAAGAAGTTCTTTCTTTATAGCCATTAAGATGGGCTCAGCAATTTTAATGATGCTCGCGCAAGAAATAAGAGTTGAAGCAAAAGAGAGCATCAAGAAGCAAATTCAAAATACATTTAAGTCTAACATGCTTCCTATGCATAAGAATCTTGTAAATAAACAAGTTCATGAAGAGCAAAGTAACAAGCATAGGAAGATAAAACCAGTGTAACTTCAAAAATTTCAGCATATAGAGAGGTGTTTTAGTAACATGAAAATTTCTACAACCATATTTTCCTCTCTCATAATAACTTTCAGAGGCATCATGAACAAACTCAACATTATAAGTATCACATAAAGCATTCTTATTCACATGCATAAAAGTATCATTACTCTCCAGATAAGCATAATCAATTTTATTAGTTGTAGTGGGAGCAAATTCAACAAAGTAGCTATCATTATTATTCTCATCAAGTGTAGGAGGCATAGTATAATCATAATAAGATTTACTCTCCATAGTAGGCGGCACCAAAAGACCACTATCATTATAATCATCATATATGGGAGGCATATCATAATCAACATAAACTTTCTCCTCAATACCCGGAGGGCTAAAGAGATCATTTTCATCAAAACCGACCTCCCCAAGCTTAAATTCTTCCATAGCATTAGCAACAATGGTGTTCAAAGCATTCATACTAATAACATTCCCATTAGCATGCATAAGTTCCACGGGTTTTTTAATTTTCTCTTCAAACACATCATATCCTAATTCAAGATAAAGTTCATAAAGATCTCTCATTTTGTTGTTGTCTTCCATTAAGCCTTACTAGTGAAAATAAAAACAAGAGACAAAAAGATGCAATTGCAGGATCTAAAGGAAATAGCTTCGAGCACACACACAACGGCAACAGAAAAGTACTTAGTTACCTGGGACCGGAGTATGAGTGCCTTTTACCTTTCCTCCCCGTCAACGGCGCCGTAAAAATTGCTTGATGTCTACGGGTGCTTCTATTCTTGTAGACGGTGTTGGGCCTCCAAGAGCAGAGGTTTGTAGAACAGCAGCAAGTTTCCCTTAAGTGGATCACCCAAGGTTTATCGAACTCGGGAGGAAGAGGTCAAAGATATCCCTCTCAAGCAACCCCGCAATCACGATACAAGAAGTCTCTTGTGTCCCCAACACACCTAATACACTTGTCGGATGTATAGGTGCACTAGTTCGGCGAAGAGATAGTGAAATACAAGTGGTATGAATGAATATGAGCAGTAGTAACGGCGCCGTAAAAGTGCTTGCCGACGTGCAGTTGATGGTAGTAATATTGCAGGAAGTAAAGATGCATTAAAACAGTAAACAAGCGATGATTGCAGTATTTGGAAACAAGGCCTAGGGATCATACTTTCACTAGTGGACACTCT
This sequence comes from Lolium rigidum, assembly GCF_022539505.1. Lineage (NCBI taxonomy): Eukaryota > Viridiplantae > Streptophyta > Magnoliopsida > Poales > Poaceae > Lolium > Lolium rigidum. Next base: position 302,494,540 of record NC_061513.1, read on the forward strand.
CAACATTGATCACATAATAAATAAGTTCTCTTCCTTTGTGCTACATATACTCTTGTTTGATAATGAACACCATTCGTTGTGTAGGGCTACAAGAGCACCTCAATGCCGGAGTTAACAAGCTCCACAACATTCGATATTCATGTTGAAGTAACCTTAGAGTATAATAGATCTTTGCAATCTAAACCGAGTACTAACATAGCATACACACTGTCACCTTTACACTATGAAGGGGGAATAAATCACATCAATACTATCATAGTAATAATTAACTCCATAACCTACAAGAGATTATGATCATAACCTACGCCAAGTACTACACGATGCACACACTGTCACCATTACACCGTGAAGGAGGAATAGACTACTTTAATAACATCACAAGAGTAGCACATAGACTAATAGTGACACAAAGCTCATCATATGGATCTCAATTATGCAAGGCAATTCATGAGATCATTGTATTGGGGTACATGAGAGAGAGATTAACCACATAGCTACCGGTACAGCCCTTAGCCTCGATGGAGAACTACTCCCTCCTCATGGGAGACAAGCAGCGGTGATGAAGATGGCGGTGGTGTCGATGGAGGAGCCTTCCGGGCACTTCCCCGTCCCGGCGGCGTGCCGGAACAGAGACTCCGTCCCCCGCATCTTGGCTTCGCGATGGCGGCGGCTCTGGAAGGTTTCTCGTACCGTGGCTTTTTCGTATCGAGGTTTTAGGTCAGGAACCTTTAAATAGGCGAAGAGGCGGAGTCGGAGGGCTGACGAGGCGACGACACAGTAGGGGGGCGCGGCCCACCCCCTGGCCGCGCCAGCCTATCATCTGGGGCCCACAGGGCCCTCCTCTGGCGGCTCTCGGGTGTTCTGGAAGCTTCGTGTGATTCTAAGATGCTGGGCGTTGATTTCGTCCAATTCCGAGAATATTTCCTTACTAGGATTTCTGAAACCAAAAACAGCAGAAAACAGGAACTGGCCCTTCGGCATATCGTCAATAGGTTAGTTCCGGAAAACGAATAATAATGACATATAATGTGTATAGAACATGTGAGTATCATCATAAAAGTAGCATGGAACATAAGAAATTATAGATACGTTTGAGACGTATCAGTACTCTGATCGGCAGGACGATCGATATGACGATAGAAGAGACGATCAACAGGACGGTAATCGGAACAACTCTGGGAACCGTGGCAATTATAAACCACGGCAGCAGAGGACTCCCGAACTGCCCTACGCTGAGCAGATCAACGCCCCCTGTTACCTGCACTCGTACGTCGATTCTAAGGACAGCAAAACGAAGTCGAGTCACCTGCTCAGGGACTGTCGGCAGTTCATCGACATGCACAAACTCATCCAGCAGGCAGGCCAGCAACCGCAACCACCACCACCCCCACCCCCACCTCCACCGCAGCATCAAGTCCAGCAGGCTCAACCTCATCAACCCAACGAGGCGTTTCCACCACCACGAGGGCAGATGAGCATGATCCATAGGACAGGTGTCTCGAGAAGAGAAATGAAGAAGCTCACCCGAGAGATTAACCTGGCAGAAAGCATCATGGCGAACATCCCTGAGTATGTCGAGTGGTCCTCCCAGAACATTACGTTCGACCGAGCAGATCATCCGATGACCATACCAAAACCAGGACACGCTGCCTTAGTAGTCGAGGCACAAATCGGGGGGTTCAAGATGAGCAAAGTCTTCATGGATGGTGGAAGCGGGCTAAACCTGATATTCGTCGACACAATCAAAAGTATGGGGATCACCATGAGGATGCTAGAAGAAACAGACACCTGCTTCCATGGGATTCTTCCGACTGCACCAGGTTACTCTCTTGGCAAAGTTTACCTGAATTTCGTCTTTGGCAAAACCGACAATTTCAGGAAGGAAAAGATCGAGTTTGAAGTAGTGAATTGGGAATCACAGTATCACGCTATACTCGGAAGACCAGCTTATGCCAAGTTCATGGCTGTGCCGCACTACGCATACCTCAAGCTGAAAATGCCTGGGAACAACGGGACAAACATCACAGTCTATGGAAGTTTTTCACGCTCGGACAATTGTGATCGCGACTTTCTGAGGATTGCTGCGAAGTTTGGGTTAAAACAAGAAATTATCGATCCTCCACCCAAGCTATCGATACGTGAAATTAAGGATGAGAAACGTGTCAAGGAGACCAAGAAGAAGCCAGACGATCTTGCTCCAGAAGCTTCGGCAACAAAAATCTCGACAGCTGATGGCACAGCAGTCTTACAAGACAGCAAGACATTGGAAATCGCTGTCGAGACCCCCACTGCAGTCAACGACGCTTCAAAAACCGTTAACGCGGTAGACAAGCCTAAAGATAAGAAGAACCCCTTCTTTGCTTAGAATAGTCGAATAATGTTTAGCTTTCTCTTTTACTTTCAACAGGGTTTCCCCTTTTTTACGCCCTTTAGTACCGTGTTTACCTTATTAATGAGAACTTCAGTTTTGATCCCTTGATAAGCATGCAGTAATTTGGAACACTTAATCCGCAGCATCGTAAACTTTGCTTGCACCCCTCGGTGAACGATGGTGCAATGTAGTACGCGGCAAAATATTGTGTTCCGAAAAAGCCTCTACGAGTGTTAAAGGATGCAAAAACAAGGGCGATGACCTTTCCCTCTGCTATAGATGCCTCTACGAGTGCCGAAAATAGCAAGAGTTTGGAAATATACATAATACAACCCATGTTCGATATTTTACTTATGGAAATATCAAATAACAACAGGCTCATCGGCAGAATCATTGCACCCGAAATTTTCGGGAGTGACTGTCGAAGCATACATCGGTTGAAAGCAAAGTTGCACATACAACGGGTTTAGCAAGACCTGCAACACGAGCTGATCACTCAAACATTTGCTGACCAACGAATACGAAAAACGTTTAAACGGATAATTAAGATTTGCTCCCTCAAAAATTGCCAACGGCATCAACACGGTAAAAGTACATATACATGTATCTACCGAATAAAAAGTTTCGGCTAAACAATCCTAACACTTGGATGAAGTAGCCAAAATAACCTATTTACAAAACAACCCTAATCCCTGAAATCACCCTTGCGGAGTTTCTCTTTCCTCAGGTACCTTTGAATACTCCTCAAGCTTGTCGACAATTATATTGGCAGGCAGCAATACCTTCGGATACAGAGTCTCCAAGTCACCAACCGCGTTGGCGATAGCAAGCAGATTTGCTGAGGGGTAACGTGCAAGCACAAGGGCAAGTGTAAACCTGGCCCCTGCGAAAACTTGAGCTCGCACCAAGTCTCGAATATTCTTGGCATTCCCAAACTCAGACATCAGAGTCAGCATCATAGGGGGAATCGCGTTTAAAGGGAACATCGTCTTCCAAACTACCCTCATGGCTTTGTAGCACTTGTCGAAGAATTGGTGGACTTGTTGAAACCGATCCTGAAATTGTGCTACAGCCGAAGCCTTCGAGTGGTCTCGCCAGAAAATTTCTTCGGCTGATGACAGCTGGGTCAATGCGTGCGCACGCTCGTGAATCCGCTTGTTCTCTTCCACACGGTTTAAAGCTATGACTGGCAAAGGAATCAATAGAGGATCAGACAAGGCGTTGTTGACAAAAGAGCGCAGGGATCAAGAAACTTACAGTTCAAACTCTCGGTAGGTTTATGCAGTTCAGTAAGAGCGTACCGCTCCACTTCGGCTGCAACCTCGCTCTTCTTATTGACAATAGCAGCTAAGGCATAAGTGCTGCGAAGATCCTTTTCCATCTGAGTGATCCAATCCTTCATACGCTGGATTCGATCACCTTCAGGAAGAGCACCCGAAGAGTCGTCGACAAATGAGGGCACTGGGAAAACCTGCAGGAAACAACATTAAAAGGGATGACGGATCGGGTCAATTCGAGCATCCGAAGTAACTCCCATCGGGAGAAGTGCAAGTAAAAATATCATAACAAAGGTGTACTAGCAACATTGCTAGCACGGAGTTTATTACAAACATAAGTTTTGCAACAGAACAATGTTTCACATCAGCTCGAAGATAAGTTTGTTACAAAAATCAAGGGGCTTGGGTCTGAGTCGATAAACTGGGACCAGCCGATGTCTTTCTTGACGAAACTAGTTCAAGGAGCTGGCGAGCACAATTAAGGGCAGACGTTTTAAAGGCGCTTAAATCAACAAACTGCCCATCTTGCTCTTTCGGCAGCTCCTTAGTCATTTCTTCGATGTCAGCCTTAAAGCAGTGACCCATCATAAGTTGGAAGGCAAGGAGGGCACCATAGGTACGCGAAGTGCGCTTGAATACCTCGATAACCTCCTTGGTGTCAACCGCGAAGGCATCGATCAACTGCCCCAGAGTTTTGTCTTGCTTGATCTTGGGGAAAATCATCGAGTGCATCCGCGCCATGGCACCTTTTCCTTTTTCGAGAAGCTCCCGCGTAAGCTGGTGGGAGGCGAGAGGCATCGATACACCGTTCGCAGGGGAGTTATTTGGAACCTTGTCCAAGGCACTGGCGGGGATGTTGGCGGCTTCTGCAAAAGAATAGAATAGAAAAGATCATTAACAGAAGATCAAATTCGTCAAATACGATAATCGACAGAGAAGTATAAAAAAGATTACCAAGCAAAGCTAGCGAAGACTGACGAAGGAGTTCATCTTTTTCAGCTGCCTGAGCTTCGGCAGCCAGCCTTGACGCTTCTTCCTCCTTCAGCTTTTCCTTTAGCTTGCCTAGTTCCTCTTTCAGAGAGTCGATTTCTTGGCGAGCTTCGGCAGCTATCTTGACTGCGCCGTCCAACTTTGAGGAAGAAGATTCAACTTCTTTCTGCAGTCGAACCTTGTCGGCCTCCAGAGAAGTGAACTGGGAAGCGAAGGTCTCCAAAGAGGAAATAACACCTTGTAGATCCTTAAGGAAAAAGGATGTTTTACAAAGAATCATTAGACAAGGCACATTTCAAGAAATTCGTGTTGTACTCAAAAGGGACTTACAGAAGGAGGAGTCGTGGTAGTGGCAGGAACATCTTTCCCCTTGGAAAGGGAAGAAGCAGTCGATGCCTGAGCCGCGGGGGCTGCTTTAGGAGCCGAAGCTTCGGAACCCGCAACAGCCGGTGGAGCAGCACCAGATTTGGCTTTCTTAGACGGAGGCTCAGTAAAACCTTCGTCACTACAAAAAGGAAATGATCGACAGAAGTTATGAAAAGAATGCGAGGAATAAGCGGACAAATTATGGCATCAGGGAAGAAGGTGCTTACATATCGAAGAGATCGTCTTCGTCGGCAAAGCCGCCGGTTGATCTCTTCACGGGCGAAGCCCTAGTCTCCTCCACAACTGCATTAACAAAGGCATCACGATCAGCGTCATCATTACGCACTGATCCCTCTGTGTCGCAAGCATCATCGGCTGAAGGAGGAAGATCGGTGTGAACAGTTTCAGAATTTATCGGATCATCGTGTTCGCTCTCTGGGCCTGTGTGTTCGATAGTGTGAAAATCAACACGTACTGAGGAGCCTCTTCCCTCAGAAGTATCATTTGGCGAATCGTGCAAGTTTCCAGAGGCTATGGGGATCTGTCGAAGAGGAAAACAAATAAGAATAATAGTAATTATGTTGACTAAGTGGAAACATCATAGTGAGAATATGAAAAGGGAAGTTACCTCTGGTGGCGGATGATCGGCATCAAGAGGAGTGTAAGAAGATATCAATGGGATTGAGTCTTCCTGACTAAAAAAAAGTAAGGCGACAGACCTCATCAAGCGACTCCTTTTCCGACAGTTCGGCAGCATTAATCCTGGTTTCATCCTTCGGACCTGAATACAACCACATTGGATGAACTCTGGCCATGACTGGTTGGACTCGACGTTTCAGGAACACCGCTGCCACCTCTGTGCCAACCATAGTTTGGCCATCGGTCTCTTTGATTCGAAGAAATTTGGCAAATAGTTCGTCGGCTGCTGCCCTTTCGTCGGGAGAGAGAATGTTCTTCCAGGAATCCTTAGGCTTGGCTTCGAGGACGTCGGTAAAGCGAGGAAGCTGGGACTCGGTTGATAAGGAATCCTTGACATAAAACCATTTCAGTCTCCATCCTTGCACAGATTCTCTCATTGGGAAATTTAAATAATTAACCTCCGAACGAGCCACAAACCCCACTCCTCCGATGACGAAGGATCCATTACTACTGCTGTACCTCTTTACATAAAAGATCTTTTTCCACAATCCAAAATGAGGCTCAATGCCCAAAAACGCCTCGCAGATGGTAATGAACACAGCGACGTGAAGGATTGAGTTAGGAGTAAGTTGCCACAGTTGGATTTAGTAAGTCCGCAGAAGATGAAGAAGGAACTCATGAGCGGGAAGCGAGAGACCCCGATATAGGAACGACAGGAACATCACGGTAAAGCCAGCAGGAGGATTGGGCCGAGAAATCGCACCTGGAAAAATCACATTCCCCTCGTCGGAGGAGATTAATCCCAGGCTTCGGGATCTCTTCTCGTCGCGCTTGGTGATGGTTGACGCTATCCAATCCCCAGGTTTGGCTATCGAGCCTGACGGCGCCGGCGGCGCCGGAACTGGGGGAGGAGCGTCCGGAGCGCTTCCCTTCGGAAGGTTCGAGGAGGATTTGGCGGCGGCGCCTCCGCTAGTAGAACTGGCGGCGGCGGTAAGGCTCTTCTTCTTCACCATTGCGAGATCTGGGGAAGATCGGAAAAGCGGTGGTGGAGCGCAGTAGTTGTAAAGGAAGGAAGAAGAAGAAGGGCGAGGAGACGCTATGGCAAGAGTGGAGAAGATCAGAGATTTTTGCTCTTTGGCGATTTTAAGAGAGGGAGAACTTGAGGGCTGTGTGGGCACGTGTCGTTGCTGCCAGTTCTTTAAGTGGACCTTTTCCATTAAAGATTGTGGAAATCGAGGAGGCGCCTCGGTAACTGTGCGAGAAGGGCGGATATTGCTTAAAAACAGGGCCAAACAGAGAAAGAATAGGCCCAGCGGGTCGCGTCCTGTCAGTAAAAATCAAGGTACCAGCAAAGCGTCATCAATGACGTCATGAGGAATGCTCAAAGCATTCGAAGGAATGAAAAGGTATCGGATGGTGAACTTGAGTCTATGCGCAGATTGCAAGCATCCGCACCTAGACTCGGGGGCTACTCCCATCGGGAGCGCTGGACGCGCACCCGATAGAGTGAAGACTCGAAGAAATAAACCTTGAAGGAAGAAATAATTGCTCGATTTGAGTCTGTACCCGGTTGCAAGCACCCGTGCCCAGACTCGGGGGCTACCCCCATCGGGAGCGCTAGACGCGCACCCGACAGAACTTTTTTGCACTCTAGGATCATGCCCGGGGACTTGATTCTGTGTAGGGTAACGTTGTTTTGCCATCGGCAGTTAACCAGCAAAAGTTGGGCACGTTACTCATTATCCCTTGCATGAGGAAAATATATCGGATGAACTACGAAGACTTGCGGAAAAACTTCGGCAGAGCAAAATGTTCGAGTGGTACAACTTGAGTCTACGCACGGGTTGCAAGCATCCGTACCTAGACTCGGGGGCTACTCCCATCGGGAGCGCTGACGCGCACCCGACAGAAGAAGATGATGCAGATTCAAGAAGAACAAGAACAATCAAGGAGAAGAACATTGGGTGAAGGCACGCTTTAGTCTCTACCCGAACTACCTTCGGCTAGACACTCGGGGGCTACTGACATGGGCATTACCCTTCGGGTAACCGATGTTGCCCTACCCTGTACGATCTAACTGGAGGCCCATGAAGGCACTTGAAGGCAAGGCGGCCCATCCGGGTGGCGCACCAGAAGATTCCTTGACGAGCAAGACTAAGAAGCGGCCGAACAAGGAAAGATTAGATCTAAAATTACTGTAAACCTAGTCGTACTCGGTTAGACCTCTTGAGACCTGGCCTCCTATATAAAGGCCAGGAGAGGGGCTGTCGAGGGATACAATCAATCTTAGCGATCTTAGCCAACAGAAGCTTAGAGCTAGGTCATCATAGCACTTAGCCATCTCGACGAGATCTCAGCCGAACTATTCGGCACCCCATTGTAACCCATTATCATCATAATCAAGAACAGACAGGCATGACGTAAGGGTTTTACCTCATCGAGGGCCCCGAACCTGGGTAAATCGCTCTCCCCGCTTGTCTGTGAACCGATGTCTCGTGTCAGCTTACAGGATTCCATCAACCCTAAGCCCCTATCGGAGGGCATTGCCGAGGAGCACCCTCGTCATCAATCGTTGACACCACTTGGAGGTGCATTTCTCATTTAACACTTCCTCCAAACATCAACTCCAATGGCTATAAGTCGCCCTTTTTTCTTGAGGTGTTTTGTGGTATCCTAAAATAAATAGCAGCCATCTAATTTCGTGCATCCAATGGCCCATAACAATTTTTACTTGTGCCAAAAAAGTGATAAGTATGATTCGTGGTGTTAGTTATTCATCTAAGATGATCTATGGCTTTAAGTTATTAATGTGTGTTAGTTCTCTCTCTTGATATGATATGTTGTACACCATGTAATATTTGCCTTATAATCTCGAGAGGGAACTACCCTTTGAAGTGTGGTAAAGTGTATGGCGAGAAGTGACATTATCGTGTCAGAACTTTTAACACATGGAAGAGGGGGATAAAGGGAGACTCGCCAAGCTCATATCGATGACCATGGGGTAAAACCCTTAATTGCGATAGTTAATATGTGATTTGCAGAAGGCTAGTCACAGTGGTTATTTAGAGATACGATGACCGATGGCCTTCTGGGCGCATCTTGTTGTGGAGTTCTCTCCACACACAATATGATTAAAATCATATTTATCTTGATTAACATGAATCTCAATACTAGAGCTAGATCCAATAATGTCTGAGAACACTTTGTCCCATTAAGTTTCAACCCATTTATCACTACACTTTTAGTTATTGCTTTGTTTACTTTCTTGCAACCAATCACAACAACCTTTAAAACACCTTTATTTTGAGATTAAAGAATGATTCATAAGTAGCCTTTAATATATATATTAGCAAGGGGCATTAAGACCTTAACTGGTAGCTCCTCGTGATTCGATACTCTTATTTCATAACTAGCTATAATTGATCTGTGTACTTGCAGTCGTCAACCGTCATGCTCCCACATGCGCACGTTGGTGCACTGGCGGTAGCCTATTTAGGTGCGCTAGCGATAGCCTATTCCCTAGTAGTGATGCATAGAACTAAGCTTGACCAAACTATTGTGCCAAATGGTACTTTAGTTGGATATCTAGATAAGACTCTTTTCAAAATTAAAATCTAGATAAGACTTCAATTGAGTGAAATTTGGAATCACTCGGCTCGGAAGTACATGCTCATATAACTACACCTACTGCAGTTATATTTGTAACATGAACCTAAATCGTATTAGCATTTATGTCTCGGAGCTACTTTGGTGTTTGCATTATTTTTTTAGAGTATGTCCTACCCCACATTCTTTTCATCATTCGTCACTCGAATCACTTGCATAAGTACTTGTTCTTTGTAAGATGTACTTATTACATTTAAAATTCAATATCACAGTCAGATGTCAGCCTATTATTTTAAGGTATCAAATTATTTTCCATGAGATATGTAAGGATGGCTTGCAATGGCCAATGTTAAGGACTCAAGGAGACATGGCTCATTTGTATCCACATGCAATGAGTACTTACTGCTTAGATGTATAAACATGCATGGGTTCTGTTAGTCGACGACATTAGTGAAACTTGGTGACATGAGTACATGAATAAGTGGTCACTGATAAAATTCACATTGTTTAGTGGGCAGAATCAAGATATACAAGAACAACATAGCATGCATGCACGATAACAGTAAATAAGAATCGATAACTTGATATTCTTTGATGACAAAAGTGATTACATCTCAAGTGGTTTGCTCCACTACCTACGTGCTTCGACTAGAATCATACATGGAGCCCTTTATTAGGAGCATAGTGAAAACCCTAAGAATAAAGAGAAACTTAACTTATGTGGAACATGAAGAAACTAAAAATGCGTGATGGGCTCCCTTCTAGCTTATTCAGAAAAGAAAATTTAAGGGTATGTACCGCTACCGGACCCTTCTCCCGTGCCTCCTCCGCTGCCAACACCGCCATTTTCGCTTCCACCCGCGCCACCTCCGCCGCCTGCACCGCTTCCGGCAGCATAGCTCGAACCGGAAGGGCCAGCGCTACCAGTCCGTGCAGCTCCGAAACCTGCACCAGACCCAACTCCGACGCTTGGCCCTTGAGCGACACCTTTAACTATGCCACCACCGTTGCCGCTACCCTGTCCACTGGCACTGCCCGAGGTGCCGTCGTTACCGGCATTTCCAGCTCCAGTTCCTTCTCCACCGCCATTTCCACTGTTCCCACCGCCACCACCGGTACCGCCACCAGCGGCATCGGAGTAGCTGATACCACCAGCAGAAGGAGCTGGTGCTACGCTACTCTCACCACTTCCTTCACCACCACCCTCTCCGGCTCCTTGTCCGCTAGACCCATTGGCGCCAGCACCTTGGCCCTCTCCCCCACCACTACCACTAGCATTGGCCTGCCCACTGCCAGTAGAACCACTCGCACCAGAGCCGATGCCACCGCCGGTCCCGGAACCAGATCCGGCTCCGCCATTTGAACCACCGCCGCCGCCTGCTCCTCCTCCTCCACCGGCTCCCTGGGCATAGTTAGACTTGTAACCTGAACCTATGAAGGTTTCACCGTATCCAGTGGCACCACCTTGCCCGCCTCCTCCACCGTATCCACTTGCACCTGCCCCACCACCGCCACCTCCGCCTCCCGACCCTCCTCCTGATGCGCTGGATGAGCTAGCTAACATACGTGAAGCACTGGTGAAGCCAATGCTCAAGAGCACAACAAAGCCAAGAGCTACAAGCTTAGTGGTAGCAGCCATTGTGAGTGAGCTCGGTGCAATACTGTGAGATGAGTTGGATGCTTAGCAGCAGGGTTGCGTGGGTATATATAGCGGTGGTGTGCTGGAGGAGGGCCATGCAGGGTGCACCTCGAACGCGCTCTTTGGGTTCGATGAGAGGTCGCATGCATGCTGTACCGCTGACTTGCACTGCTAGCATCGATCTTGCAGCTAGACTTCATTAATTTGTTGAGCAAATCTCTTCATATCTCAGTCACGGTAATGCAGTACCGCTGACTTGCACTCCTTGCGGTCAGCGGTAGAAGGGTCTTGAGTTACCGGCAACTTGGTTTCTCTCTAAAATTAGCAAAACTACTCCTTGCATTATTTTCTCGAGCAAATCCTTGCATATCTTTGATCTGACAGTAGCTAACTAATGGGAAGAGGTCAGCTGTAGATGGGTCAGAAGTTACTGACAGTCTGGTTTCTCCCAAAGTCTAACTAATTAGCTGGAGATTCGATCTCCTGACACTGATATATATTTTGGGCAGTAACTTGACATAGGCTGATTATTTATACGTCCTCCCCAACGTGAAGAAACGTGACTTCTCTAGCTAATCGATGTTATGACCTTGTCCGAAGTAATGATCGATATACACATGCATGCAGCATGCATGGACATGAAGCTCTGGGATCCCTTCCAGCGATCTGTTCGGAGATTATAGTCCAATCTCTTTTTCCCCTGCATACATACACCGAATATGATATACTTTATGCTTCGTCAGTGTGCAAAGTTGAAAAAAAAACCTAAACTTGCTATAATGCGGCAAGCTTGGCATATCTGAACTCTATTGAAGAAAATATAGTACATAAGTAAAATCGTTAACTACATCAAAATATATATGAGTGGGAGAAAAAAGTTTAGCTCGCGTCATTCTGAAGGGGCGTAGGCAGGTTGGCTAGCGTTGGAGCTACAACTGGTCAATTTCAGCAGGCCCGCTCTTATCTTTTTTTTTTCGAGGTTGACGGGGGGAAATTCCCACCGCTTGTTATATTCCACGAAAGTAGCCTGGCAGGCCCATGTTCTTACAACAGATGTGGGGAGATACACGGGGGATACAGGAGAGAAGGAAACAATAAAATACAGAAAAAAAAAACTAGAAAAAGAAACACAAAGGGGAGGGGGAGGTTAGCAACCGAAGCCAACCGAACCCCCCGGGAGGTCAGCTCCGCAAAGGACAGTCATTGCGACTTGGCATGGCGAGCGAAGGACGGCGACGAAGACCTGCAGAACCGAGACCAAGCTCAGTCGAAGGGCGTCGGATAGCCGAGACTGGGGCGACGACACCGGTGTGCCGACCCCGTGGTCGAAGGGCGATGCAGAGACGAGTCACGCCACAAGCGCAAGCCAGACAAAGCCAAAACCCGACGTCACCTTGAGGGCCTCACGCCAACCGCTAGCGAGCAACTCCGGAGAGAAACCACACCGCAAGCATACCGAGGGAGCAGGCAGTGGAATTCGTGGAGCCCATCAGAAGCAAACGAAGAACCATCCCGGCACGGACGAAGGGCGTCGGATAGCCGAGTCCGTGCGGCGACACCGGTGTGCCGCCGGCGATGCCGAAGGCGGTGTGCCACCAAGACCAACACAGTTGAAAGGCATCGGATAGCCAAGACTGGGGCGACGACACCGGTGTGCCGCCCCCATGGTCGAGGGGGCGCATACCGAGGCAACCCCAGGACGTCCAGGTGGCTCGGACGGGGCCACCATGACAACGGCCTAGGCCCGTAAATATACGAGCGGGCGGCCAGCGGGAAGACGAGAGGTAAGCATAGTCCCGAACGCGGCGAGGTGCACAGAGCCAAAAGAACGCCTCCAAGGAGGGGTATGGCGACAGCGGCGTCATCGTCCATGAGCTTTCGCTCGGATGTGCACCTACAACCAAGCATCAAGACAGGCTGACCTCCCCCACCCAGCAGGAACCACGGCGAGGGGTGGACAAGGGCCACCGGAGAAGGGGAGTGGTCGAACTGCAGGGAGCCCCCACCCCGGACGGAAGAGCAGCGGCAAGAAGAGGGGCAGCCACCCAGAGGCCCGTCGCAGGGGCGCGGCGCCGGCCGCGCACGACAGCGAGCCACGCACCAGGGGTCGGGATCAACGGCCGGACACCCAAGGCGGAGACTCGGAAGGCAGCCGGACCACGCAGCAGCCGGCTTGACGACGCCGGGAGCCGAGGTGGAGAACGTCTTGACGGCTTGACGACGCCAGGGAGCAGCAGGGGGGCCAGCAATTGATCCCGATGGGGGCGCCGAGGCCTGGGGCGACGGCTGGGCGGGTCGGACCGCACACCCACGGGATCAAGGCGGAGGAGAGAGCGGCGGCGCCTGTTTGCGTGCGGGCTTGGGGGCGGAGTGGCGGCCACGGCGGATCTTGACGGGGGCGCCGTCGATTGGCGCAGGTTGCGCGCATGACGCAGCAGTGGCCCCAGGCGGAGAGCAGCCGTTGCGCACGCGCAAGACCCGGCGGCCGCCGTCGTCTGGCACGACGGCCACAGGCGCTGTGCCTGGAGCGCCAAGCAGCCCAATGTTGAGGTGTTTCTTGGGGTTGGGGGTTTGGATTTGGGGAGGAGGTGGCCTCCCGCTGCCGCCGTCCGCCGCTGGGCGGCTTCCTCCGACGGCAGCGGGGGTGGAGGGCGCGGTGGAGGGTGGGGGGTGGCGGCGGCGGCGCGGGCGCCTCGGAGTCGCCTGGGAGCGACCCGGAGGCGGGGTTAGGGTTTCTTCTAAAATCGGCCCGCTCTTATCTCAATCTACCCTCTCCAAATCACCAGCTGTCCTAGCGTTATCTCACCAGCTTCGAGGCATAGAAGCTCACCCAATGCTTACTTTCAATAGTATTTCAAGGGAATCTTGAAAGAATTGTAGTACTGTTATTAGGCCAAGTGCATAGAGGTTCAATGCAGTTTTAAGAGTATCTAAAAGCAACTTGTCCAGTTTTTAGGCCAAGTGCATAGAGGGTAAGTGCTGTTGAACGGAATCGCTTCAAACTTTTGCCTCGAGGAGATAAGTATATAAGAAGATAGATTAAAATAAGAGATAGCAAAGGGCGGAAGCAAGTGACAGAGTAGTAGCATATCAAGTTGCAGCATGAATAAAGAGTTGAAACCTGAAATTCCAAATACATATGTTGTTAGCACACCGTGTCATATTCCCAAGATTTTGCTTTATGACATGGAGATGGCTGGGTACTACAGCGACTAAAACAGCACTCCGTTGATTATCTTTACTTTTTACCCCTGATACTTATCTCAGGTTTGGTTAGTTCAAGGAATAAGTGAAGCCAAGGTTTTCCGTTTTCTTTTTTACAAAATCCAAGGTTGATCTCAAGGTCTCAGCAAGTTTCTCTCCGATGGTCACAGCGTTAAAATTGTCCCTATCAGAATATTCCTAAATGACAGCGCATGCATGTGAATCGGCTCACACCCGGAAGCTAACTATTGGGTCCCTTAGCCTTCCAAAACACTTTTATGCACATGTTACGTCCACAAGCAAGTTCTCGGTGGGTTCCGGCCCTCCAAAACGTGGTTATCCTGTTCTCCTCTTTAAGAGTATCCTGTTCTAGTATTGACTCCACATACTTATTTCTTTTTAGCAAGAAGCCTCTCATATAATTTATTTGAGAGTGGATTTGGTGATCACATGGATACGTGTGCATATGTCGATTTATTCCAGCACCGTTGGATTTATTCCAGCACCGTTGGATACTACCCATGCCCGTTTGTCCACTAACGGCAACTTCACAGTTCTATTCGACTCTTTATCCTGCTACAACAGAATGCATGCAAGTGGGACCCGCTTTATGGAGAATAAAAACCGCTGCATCCCACGCTAACAACATATACACTTGATTTTTTCCATATAATTTTTAGTTTGGTCAATTAGTTTACAACTTGTTTCATATTTTCGTTTTATCAAGTTACAATGAACACTAATGAAACCACAAGCTCCCAATTTAACTAATTAAACCAAATTCGCCCAATGAGATGATGGTTAGAAATGTATAAAATTCGATTGGTTCCTGAGGGTAAGCAGCGAACAAATACAATCACGTATATGGTTAGTTCAGAAAACCAGGAACACTTGGTTAAGCTACAAATTACAAGTCAAAAACTGGGGTAAAAGTAAAACTCTGTGAACTACTGTGTTTCAAGTATCAAATAATCCCCAAAAAAGTACTAAGCAATTTTACAGCTGACCGATTCTGAACTTGACTTGAGGATGCACAAAGCACGAACCTGACCCTCTGTATCGCATCTTGCCAAGACTGCACCTTGTCACCGGCCGAGGCAGGAAGCACCGGATATGTTGAAAGGAGCAAGGCAGGCTGCTGGAGAGCGTCCAAGCGGGGATGACCTTCCTCTCCGCCTCTGCTGGCGGTGGGCCTCGCCGGAGCTCCACGCCGGCGCCGGAGATCATATCGAGAAGCTCAAGTAGGCCGCTCACCCGATCGACTCCAACCAGCAAGATAACAAGAGAGCTTGGCCTAGTCCTGGCTGAATCGAGCACCTCTATATCTACTATGCCACGCGGAAACAAGAACCTTTCATACATGCACGAACATCAACAAATTCGGGTCGAATTTATCAAACAAAGCAGCGATAGACAAGAATCTTCGGGAAGAAATCAGAAGAAGAAATATGAAGTCCCCTCAAGACCAGAGGGGAGCGATGGACTCGACGGCGTGGTCGTCCCCGCCCTGGAAGAGGTAACCTCCCATCCGCCGTACTAGGCACATCCATGGGGGTGAATAGCTCAGGTGCAACATTTTTGCACGCTATTCACTGGAGAATGCCGTGGTTCGTTGTAATAGCTATGCTACGGCATCTCTGTGAGGCAAAATAGACCAGTCACAACATGGCCCTTAAGAGCAACAACCGAGCGTGGGGCCCAGACAGCAGAGACGATGGTTAAACCGTTTTCCCCTTTCGCGTGCATCCTCCCTCTTCGTCTCTGACGACGAAGCACGCAACACCGGCGAGCTCCGATTCAGACAATAACAGAGGACATTCAACCGAATTCAAATAACACACAGACAAGCAAACATAGTAGATAATTGGGCATAGTATTATTACACACAGAGTAGTTTTAGCGGCGGCTCGTCGGAGCAAAAGCCGCACGGGCACTAGATCTTAGCTACTAGTACAAAGGAGGAGGGCACCCCCGTAGCTCCTACCCCTACATCGATCCATCCAAAATTGGGCTCACCTGGGCCCTAGGGGTGCTGCGGCGACGAGGCGGCGGCGCCGCTCAGCCGAAGTCAGATCCGGAGTCAAAGTTGGAGTCGAAGTCGGAGCTTCCCCATGGGATGTTGGCCTTGGATTCCTTGATGGCTTGGCGGTACTGGTACTCGTAGAGCTTCCTCTTCATCTCCCGGTCGGCCTCGAGCTGCTGGGGCTCGTCCTTGGTGCGCTCCATCAGCTCGGCGGTGACCCAGTCAAGGTCGACGTCGTCGACGAAGTCCCCCGGCAGATACCCGCGCCCGGCGAGCGGTGCCGCGCCCTGCTGCTCCTCCTTCTCCCTCTTCGGCGGCGGCAACGGTTCTCGTGCGATGGCGGATCTCCCCGCGCCCTGCTGATCCTCCTCTTCCCTCTTCGGCGGTGGCAGTGGTGCTCACGCGATGGCGGAGCTCCGCGCGCCAGAGGAGCTCCCCGTGCCTCTCGCCGCCATCTCCATCTGGCGGTCGTACTCCTCCACTTCGAGCCGGGTGTACGCACGCGGCGCCTCCAACCCCCAATTCGTGTAAGCGCACGCGCCGCGGTTCCGAGCACCATCGGAAGTAACCCGCTTAGCCCGTACAGGGTCAGCGGGAGCCATCCGCTTATGCCTTTTTTGCTCCTCATCTGAGCCGTTTCTGCGGCCGGAATTGCCGCCACACGAGCAGGAACCTCCATGCCTCATCCTCGTCGCACGTCAGGGCTTGAGCTGTGGCGGAGGGGCTAGATTGCGTGGTTTTGGTCGCCGGCGGCGAGAGTGGCGGCGATCTAGAGTTGAGTGATAATAGCTAGGGTATGACACACATGTGAGTGGATATATAGGGAGGGGAACGAGAGGCGGTCGGCTGGGCCGTGGCCTGAGAAAGGGCTTGGCCCAAAGTTGAAAGGCGCCAAATCCCGCTGCTGGGCCCAATGTTAGATTTTTTCCTAGGAGTGGCGCGGAACTGGGAGTGGCCAATCAGAGCGCAGAATTGGGAGTGGCGCAGATCGGGGGTTTCCTTCTGATCCATTGAGCTAGGGTTAAAAAAACAAATAAATGTAAAATCAGCGCACATTGTCGTTTAAATGTTTAAATGTTGGTCAAACTTAGGTTTGACCGATTTTGATCCTATGGCACTTGTCATTCTAATCCAGTGGCACTTGTTTAAATGTTGGTCAAACTTGGGTTTAACCGATTTTAAAATAATCATAAAATATTCAAAAAAATGAAAATCCAATTAGGGTTTGGGTTAGCGTTGCAAATGTATCTATAATTTTTGATGCTCCATGTTTGTTTTAAACCAATTTCTATATGTTTTGTTTACACTTCGTTGCACTTTTATACATTTTCTGGAACTAACCTATTGACAAGATGCCACAATGTCAGTCCCTGTTTTCTGTTGTTTTGTATTTAAGATTAGTTGTACAGGAAATATTCTCGGAATTGGACCAAACAAAAGCTGAATTTCCTATTTTACTGTAACGAAGACAGAGTTCTAAGGTGTCAACACCCGGATTTTTAAGTCCAGATTCCTATTATGCCATTCATCGCAATCCCAGGAATATTGTTTTTGCGAGACATAATAGATTGATATCACAACACATCATTCATTACAACACATAATTGTCCTACATAGAGGGATCACATGGTCCAATCTTACAACATAATGAATCTAGAGATCCTATTACAAAACACATAGCGGAAGCGAAGTAGTAGCGGTCGCGGTCCATCTGTTCCACATGCAACTGTTGACGTCAGGAGTAGTCCTAATTGTCATAGACGTTCTGCTGCCCATCTTCCTCGTACTGCTGTTCTCCTTCATAGTCTGGCCATTTGAATAGCCAGGGACAAAGCCATGAGTATTTTAAAGTACTCGCAAACTAATACTAATATAAGTACTATCAACAATGATAATGAGGTGTTAAGCTCTAGGTTTATTTGCATAAAGCCAATTTTAGTTCACAAATATTTAGTAAAAGCCTCTTCATTTGCTAACTAACTCAAGTGGGAACATTAGTGTCATTCCCACATCTCTGTTATGATTCAAGTCAAATTCACCATTCACCTTTCAAGTTCAAGTCACAAGTCATATGGCACATTTTTGAAAATGGTCTGATGACCGAACAGTATGGCCTTTCCAACCGTCCTTAACCGTGGACGCGGCTATTCGAATAGTTTTACACTCTGCAGAGGTTGTACACTTGTGCCATGATGACCCACAAGTATAGGGGGTGTATCGTAGTACTTTCGATAAATAAGAGTGTCGAACCCAACGAGGAGCAGAAGGTGTTGACAAGCAGTTTCGATGAAGGATTCACTGTAAATGCTCACAGATAAGTATTCAGGGGGTTTTGATATAGCAGATAAATAAAGTACGAGTAAGTAAAATGTGCGAGAAATAATTGCAGCGAGTGGCCCAATCCTTTTTAGCACAAAGGACAAGCCGGTTTGTTTACTTATAATGACCAAACGTTCTTGAGGACACACGGGGATTTAGTCTAGTGCTTTCGCTTCATATAGCTGATTAATCTTCATTGTTTTGATAAGTGTTGTGTGGGTGAACCTATGCTAATGCACCGCCCTTCCTAGGACTAATACATACTTGTGATTATACCCCTTGAAAGCATCCGCAAATACAAGAAAGTAATTAAGATAAATCTAACCACAGCCTTAAACTCGAGATCCTCGCTATCCCTCCCGCATCGATATACCAACGGGGGTTCAGGTTGCTGTCTCTCCGGTAACCCCGCAATTAGCAAACGAATACAAGATGTATTCCCCTAGGCCCATAAAGGTGAAGTATCATGTAGTCGATGTTCACATGACACCACTAGAAGAATAACACCACAACTTAAATATCATAACATTGAATATCAATCAACAAAGTTCACTACTAACATTTATACTTCACCCATGTCCTCAAGAACTAAATGAACTACTCACGAGA
Organism: Lolium rigidum; assembly: GCF_022539505.1. NCBI lineage: Eukaryota > Viridiplantae > Streptophyta > Magnoliopsida > Poales > Poaceae > Lolium > Lolium rigidum. The sequence continues at coordinate 302,513,583 of NC_061513.1, forward strand.
CATCATATGGAACATGATCAGAGGTGATATGATGATGAATAACAATCTGAACATAAACCTTGGTTCAATGGTTTCACTCAGTAGCATCAATAACAAGTAGAAATTAATACGGGAGAGTTTCCCCTATCAAACAATCAAGATCCAACCCTAATTGTTACGGCGGTGACGATGTGCAGCCGTGGAGATGGCGGTGATGATAATGGAGATGATGGTGATGATGATGGAGATGATGTCCAGCTCGATGACGGTGACGATGGCGTCGATTTCCCCTCCGGAGGGAATTTCCCGGCGGATTCCTCGCCCGCCGGAGAGCTCTTTTCTCTCTGGTGTTTTCCGCCCCGCAGAGGCGGCTGTGACTCTTCGCGACTATCCCCCGGAGCTTAGGTTTTCGGGACGAGAAGTACGCGAAGGAGAGGAGGCCAGAGGGGGTTGTGGGCCCCCTCCCCACAAGGCGGCGCGGCCAGGCCTGGGCCCGCGCCGGCCTATGGGGGGCCCATGGCGGCCCTCCTCGGCTTCTCCTTCTGGTTGTCTCCGTCTTCTGGAAAAATAAGATTTTCCGTATAATTTCCGTCAATTGCTGATCTTCCGAAATATTGCATTCTGACGGTGCTTTTTCCAGCAGAATCCTGACTCCGGTGCGCGATTCTCCAATAATCATGAAACATGCAAAATAGATGAAATAACATAAGTATCATCTCTAAATATGAAATATATCAATGAGTAACGAGTAAATTATGATATAAAATAGTGATGCAAAATGGACGTATCAACTCCCCCAAGCTTAGACTTAGCTTGTCCCCAAGCGAAACCGAACTCGCAAACAAGACCACATGTTTATGGAGTGAAGAGTCGATAAATAAAATACGGACAAGAAGCATCATATTAATTCACACAAGACATTCTAGTGAACAACTTCCCAATATGATTCAACTTGAAACAAGCAAAAGGAGATCACAAATAAAGGTGCATAGGAAATCATAATTGGTGATGGCAAACTTCGTTCTTTGTCAGAGAACATTTAACAGATTGTACTTATTTATCGAGCAGCGCTCTTATATTAAAGCTTATAGCAAAATTTGCATACTCAATCATAATAATCTCCTCATAATCATTGATAATCTTCAAAGCTATATTCATTCAGATAAAACTTGTACTAAACAAGGAAGAATAAAAGGCATGATTAAGTAGATCACAATATAGATGGTTGGATCACAACAACTCAATTGCTTGCTTAAGATGGACGGAAATAGGTTTACTGACTAAACATACAAGTAAAAGATATGCCCTTCGCAGAGGGAAGCAGGGATTAAATCATGTGCTAGAGCTTTTCAAGTTTTGAAATCATATAGAGAGCATAAAAGTAAAGTTTTTAGAGGTGTTTGTTGTTGTCAACGAATGGTAGCGGATACTCTAACTACCTTATCAACCAGACTTTCAAGAGCGGCTCCCATGAAGGACGTTATCTCTACCAGCAAGGTAGATCATCCCTCTTCTCTTTTGTTTACACATGTACTTTAGTTCTTTCTTTATTTATTTTAGATGACACTCCTCCCAACCTTTTTCTTTCACAAGCCATGGCTAACCGAATCCTCGGGTGCCTTCCAACATTCTCATACCATGAAGGAGTGTCTATTTGCAAAATTAAGTTGCTTACTGATAGATCAGGGAAAAACATGTGAAGAGAATTATTAATGCAAGTTAATTAATCGGGGTTGGGAACCCCATTGCCAGCTCTTTTTGCAAAGTTATTGGATAAGCGGATGAAACCACTCGTCCATTGTGAAAGTCTGCAGAAGTAAATGACAAGATCGAAAGCTAAACACCACATACTTCCTCATGAGCTATAAAACATTGACACAAATAAAGGATGATAACTTTTGAATTGTTTAAAGGTAGCACATGAAGTATTTACTTGGAATGGCAGGAAATACCACGTAGTAGGTAGTTATGGTGGACACTGATGGCATAGGTTTGGTTTAAAAGTTTGGATGCACGAGAAGCATTCCTTCTCAGTACAGGTCTTTGGCTAGCAAGGTTGATTAGCAAGCATAAGAGTTGAGGGAAGCAAACAAATATACATGTGATAGAAACAATGATGCATCTTCTTTGTAAGCACAAACAATTTTAACTTCAGAATACTAAGCTCATAGCTAACAAGAAAGAGAGATAATGAAACAACATATCTACATGTATTTCTTCTTCTCTACTTAAACTCAAAGTGTTGTTGCTATTGACCAATGCTAAGTTTGCCAAAACCAAATAAATTTACTCAATGCTCTCAAAGTGATACCAATACTAACAACAAGATCAATCACCTAATAGAGATTGCAAACTAAAAATAAAATGTGCAATATGTAAATGATAAAACTTCTCATTAATATTCCATAACGATAACTCACACCAAGGGATACATAGATAACCAACTAAAGAGAGATACTTCCATACTGCAAACTATCTTATATGATAACTTCCCTACTCATGATATGACACTACTTGACATAGGCATCCCCAATGGGCCTGCCGAAGATAGTACATGGGGTTTAATGAAGGCCCACGATCCAAAGGATGAGAAGATTCGGAAGCCCAAGATACTATTAAGGAAAGCTAGAGTTGTATTAGGAAAGGATCCTTGTAATCTTGCGGGACGGGTTAGAAACCCTCCCGGACTCTGTAAACTTGTGTATTACGAAACCCTCAGCTCCACCTCCTATATAAGGGGGAGTCGAGGGACAAAGAAAGGATCGAATTTACTGTCAACACAACCCTAGTTTCATATTCGTCGAGTACTTTTCGGCTGAAACCTTCGAGATCTACTTGCCCTCTACATCCAACTAAACCCAAGTCTACAATCTGTAGGCATTGACAAGTTAATACCTTGTCAATTGGCGCCGTCTGTGGGATCTTGAGGAGACAAGGAGCTGATCTCGATGGCACGTTCAAGATCGTCGACTTCGTCGGTAGCAAGCAACATCATGGACAGAGGTAAACAGATCGAAACTGGTCTCGTTGATTTTGTTCCTCACCCGCCCTCCCGTTTGGATGCATATGCGTATCTGGAGGAGCCCATGGAGATGACGTTTGGAGAGTTCCACTTCCGCGTCGAGAAGGAAGGATCATATCGTCTTGAAATTCCGATCTCGTCGGGATTATTGGCGGTTGATCTCGATACTTCGGACTCAGCATCATCAACAGAGTCAAGCGAAGGAGAGATTTCGTCGCCACGCTTCATCAGCACCAGGGCAAGTGAAAAACTCGCCAAGATCTTCAGCGACATATCCTTCGAGTCATCCGCGGACTCCGATATAAGCGATGACTCGAGTAGCGTCGACAGCTTCAACTTCATCGACAGATCCACTACTGTGGGCAAGGTATTCACCAATCTATATGATGGTATCACCAAACCTAGCAAAATTCAAAATTCAAAATATCATCAGGTTTATGCCATCGGAGAAACAAGTCGCGATCAGGAGGAAACATCAGAGGCTTTCGACGAATTGGGAAATCCATATGTCGATCCCTCGGACCTTAGGCGAGGTTTGGGTACTAAATATGTCGGGCCTACACCACGTGTCAGAGTTCAACTTCCACAAGCAGCATGGGATAGAGCTGCGAGAGCTATGGATGGTTCTGAACCAATGGAGACAACCGCTACGGCAGAGGAATTGCAATCATACCAATATAGGCTCGCCAGAGCAGGAAGAGAATTAGAAAAACAGACAGCTGCTCTGAATAGAAGAAGGGAGGCAGCTTCCGCATCAAGCAGGCGAAGAGCGGAGTTAAGTCGACAGTCAGGAACTTCGGGAGATAGTCATAGAGAAGCTCGTAGGAGAGCAAGATCTCGGCTGCAAAACATACCTGAAGCAGAAAGAGAGACTTTAATCCAAAACCTCGATATGTCCTTTATGTCAATCGACACGAAGGGAAATATTATTCCAAAAACACCGGAAGCAGGGTACATGGCGACGCAAGCTTTCATCCTAGCGTCCAGACCACCTCCCGGAGATCCAAGAGAAGCGTTGTATAACATGGCCATGGCAGGATGTGGAGCCATGGGAGCAGCGTTTGCAGCTACACCTCCCGAAGGAACCGCAAGGCAAAATAGTCCGCGACCTACTGCAGCAGTGCAAGATCCACTGAGAGCAAGTGGAGTTAGAGACACAACGACTCAGGCCAGAGTGGATAGAGCGCGACAAGAAAGAAGGGAACATCGGCATTCACCAGAAATTGCCGAGGAAGATATGTGTGGACTCACATGTTTTACGAGACGAGTTCGAAAAACTTGGGTCCCGTCAGGATTCAAGTTACCTGATAGTTTCAAGAAATTCGATGGCCTGCAAGATCCTGAGGATTGGTTAGTCGATTACCTAGAGACAGTGAAGTTGATAGGTGGCACCAGGGCAACAGCCATGCAGAGTATTCAAATACACCTGAGCGGAGCCGCAAGATCCTGGATAAAGAAACTTCCTCCGGGATCCATCGACAGCTGGGACAGTTTTGAGGATGTGTTCGTCAAGAACTTCCGATCAACCTGCAAAAAACCGGCATTGCTAGAAGAGTTGAGATTGTGTCGACAAAAACATGATGAATCAATGAGAAAGTAAATCCAAAGGCGGAACATCATCAAAAACTCGGCAGAGAATATATCTGACGAGAGAGCAATAGATGCGTTTGTTGCAGGAATTCGGCGAGGAGATTTTGTCGAAGACTTGGGCAGAACTAACCCAAGGACAATGTCCGCATTGATGGAAATAGCAAACAGATGGGCAGATGGAGAGGATGCTGTTCACAATAAGCAACACAGGTCACCAGAGGAGGACCGTAGCCGCAACTTTCAAAATAGAAGGCGATTTCCTAGGCAATTCTCGAGTTACGATGCTCCTGTCCAAATATCGGCTGGTTTTAGGGGAAACAACGGAGGAAACAATAGAGATGAATATCAAAGAAGTAATGAGCAGCGAGGCGACAACAGAGATGATTCTCGAAACAACAGGCAAAATAGCGGGTCAAGGTTTCAGAGACCTTTCCTAACTCCCGAAGATATGATGAACGGGCCATGCTAGATGCATTTTTATCTCGACAAGAATGGAAGAAGGCAGTCGGGACATCTGCAGAAGGACTGCCATAATTTTCAAGCAATGCTGCGAGTAGCAGGGATAGCCAATGCTCAAGCAGCAAATAGAAACCCACAAGGGCCTAGGAGTGAGATCCACCTACCACCTCCTCCCGCGATCACGGACGAAAATCGACACCAGCTCAGAATAGCGGCAGCACCACACCCACCTCCGTATGTTGATCCTAACTCCAATGGCGCGGTCTCGATGATTCAGAAAGCTAGGCCATCTAACAGGGTTCAGAACGTAATATCGCGACAAGTGTTCATGGCAGAGAAGATGCCTCCACCAACAATAGAGTACCTAAATTGGTCGGGTGTTGCGGTCATAAACCCACCGGCGGGCAGCGACGGGCAACACCGTAGAGCCGGGAACAACTAGGGCTGCGGCTGGCCCCAGTCCCTCAGAGCGACGGCCCGCAAAGCCTTCTGGTCGCACGTCCGATGCTGTCGCAAGGGCGTGCCACCTGACCTATACCTGGTCAGGAAGGTGTTGGAGAATGCCTCGCTTAGTTTCCTGCATGGCATACACGTAAACATTAAATACGAGCCTCGATCGGCTCTCAGGTTATCCTGTGAGTCGGCTCAAAGAGCCGATCCACCCATGATTCGTACAAGGTGTCCGAATATATGGTGGTCCTGCTTGATCAAGATAAAGCTAATGAGATCTACGACGATTTGGGGTTTTCACCGCATAATCGGATCATCCTACTCACGATTGGGCATCACGCTCGCGTACGGTGATCGTAAGCCGATCCTAGACAGGGCCTAAAAACCAACACGAGGTTGATCCCCGGAACATCCTGTCTAGGGCTAGCAAACTACACCCTACACGCCGCTGGATCCTCCAACCCTTTGTAAGGCCTAACTATTGCGGATATTAAACTAATCCTTGCAGAACAAGGAGCAACCGTAACGGATCGGATCTACTAAACGATGACCAAGCGGGGTGCCGCCCCTACACCTGAGATAGGTGTAAGGGCGGCTAGATGCATAAGGGTTGCACTACGACAGCATATGATACTAAGAACAATGCTAACCCTAACGCATCTAGAATAACTACGTTGCTCGCCATCAAAAAGGCTTCAGCACGAGCAACGCATGAACAACGTAATAAGCTTGTGCCGCCTCGATCGCAAGATGCGATCTAGGCGGCATGGTGCTTACCGGAGAAACCCTCGAGACGAAGGAGTTGGCGATGCGCCGAGATTGATTTGTGGTGAACGTTGGTTGTTGTTTATTCCATAAACCCTAGATACATATTTATAGTCCAGGGGACTTTCTAATTGAGGCGTGCACCAAACCGTGCACGGGCAAAACTCTAACTTCTAAACTAAGATGTGACTTACTATGTTACAGATACACGGGCAATTTAGCCCAACTTGGTATAAAAGGCCGATCCTTGTTTCTTCTTCCATGTATATTCTTCAAATCCATCTTGATCGCGGCCCACCTCTGACTCGGTCAAATCCTGGTGATAACACATGCCCCCCTGGTTTTGGTAATGATAATTTCAAAACCATTCTGTTTTTCTCCTTCGAAGGGTCATGTCGTGACAGAGCAGAACCGTTGCAGTATCCTTCATCATTATGCCCTGTCCTCTCAGCTTCTCTGCAAAATTCGATAGCTTTGGCATCACCTCCTCGGAAACTGCAATGGCATTAATTCTCCACCAGGCCCCTCATTATTTATCTGTGCTGATCGGTTAACCCTCTTCATCACCTCCCTCTGTTCTAGCTATCGGCAACAAAAAAACCCTCTTCCCCTGTAGCAATGTCTTCCTCTTCCTCAACCTCCTCCGGCCCTTCCCTCCAGTCCCCATCCTTGAGCGAGCCGGAGCGAAACTCCGATCATGCGCCAGACGGCGACCTGCCTCTGACCGACGGGAAGGAGGACCTCAAGTACCTCATCGAAGGGAAGCTGATAAGCGGAGGCGAAGACGACCTCCATCTCCGGGTGAAGTCTACCTCCTCCGACGGGAAAGAGGAAGAAAAAGAAGTAGAGGAAGAAGAAGAGAAGGAGGAGGGAGACCCCTCTTCCCCTGCTAAGCTTCTGCCGGTAAAGCGACTCCGCGCTTGGGCGGACAGCGAAGACGATGATGATGACGAGGAGGAAGAGGAGGAGGATGAATCTTCCTCCTCCATCGGGTACCCGCCGACGAAGCGCTTCCGCTCTTGGGCGGACAGCGAGTATGATGATGATGACGAGGAAGACGAAGCTCCGGCCAAAGGCTAGGGCAGCAGCGACGAGGAGCTTCCTGGGAGCAGCGCCGATGACGTCGACGACGGCGATGATGAGGACAGCGACGACTAGTAGAGTAGGACTAGTAGTAGCAGTGCACTAGGCACCAGATCCCTCTTTTGAGAGCCATCGGCTCTTTCTTGTAAATCTGTCCTTTGAATTAATGAAAATTGTTTTTCCAATTTCTCTTTCAATTAATCCAATTTCAATACCTCCGCTTGCCACACCAAGGCCGATAGCAACGTATCGGACCTTTCTTCCTTTAGACGCCCATGAAGCTGGACCCAGACATCGATTAGACCGTCAGTCAAACATTTCTCAAATTCAGACTGTGATTTGATACTCCGCAATCCTATAGCCGATGACTGTTCATCGGCTATCTCGAGAATCCAGTCTTTTTCCCTTTCTTGTAGCAACAGGACGGTCCAAACCCTGTAAAAGACGACGGCCTCCCTTTTCAGCTCCCCTCTGTAGCCTTAGCAGTCTTCCTCCGCCAGTAGCTCCGCATCTTCGGAGAAGGTTGCGATACAGGGCCAGCCGATCTCAACAAAATCGGCTCCCCAGAGCAGAGAACCTTCAGGGTGGGCTGCCCCCCGAGCCTCAGTCAAGGCGAGAAAGGTAGCGAGTCAGCCAAATGTGCCACCATTGGCCTCAAGTCATAACGCAGAGCCAGCCGATTTCAACAAAAATTCGGCTTTCCAAAGCAGAGAGCCTTCAGGGTGAGCTGCCCCCCGAACTTCTTCAGTCCACTTCTCACACCTTGCAGGTCAGATCGGCTCCTTCCTTTGACGGATTTGATGCAACCCCTCCTTAACCTGATCTGCATGTCCATGCTGTTCTTGGCATTGGTCAGGGTCATGATCCTCAAACTGCCCCAGCTGATACTGCGGACTCGAATATTCTGCCAAGGCTTTATATCCTTAAGTCGATGTCTGCTGCATCGGCTATGCTTAAAAATTTTCGAATTTTTTACGGCCGATTTATGTATCGGCCCCCATATTTCAATACCCATCATCAAAGGATATCTTAGGCTGCTGGGCACTTGCAAGATGCTTCTACTGCATATCCTCGTGCTTTATCCACCTAGGTGCCCCCCGAGCCGATTCTGCCAGGTAACTGCTGAAATCGGCTCTGTGATTAGCCAAGGCACTCTATACGAACGTCGGCTTGATTAGGACCAGTGTGGACTTCTTCTAGCTTGTTAGCCGACGTAACCCTGTTGCCCATTAGATTGACGTTAAACCCAGGCAGAAAGGACGGTGAGGATAATTTTGGCCGATTGCCGGAATCGGCCTCCACGTTGCTTGTTCGATGAAGGTTTTGTAATGTTCCTCCATAAATCCTTGGGGCCGATCACTGGAATCGGCATCGCCACCTTTGTCCATCGATGTTGCTTTTGTTACACGGTCAGGCCGGTGGATAAAACCAGCCTAACCCCGTTCTTTGTCACGTCGATGCGCTCGCAGTCGTCCAAATTGATGCCTGAGAGTGGCTCTTGGCCTGATGTCTCCCAAACGTCCATACCAGCCGTTGAAATCTCGGCTGAATCATCTGCGTGGACGACTTCTACTTCATCTCCATCCCATCGTATTAGGCATTGGTGCATCGTGGATGGAATGCAACAGCTTGGCGTGGATCCAATCTCTCCCAAGCGGGACGGCGTAAGTGCTCTTGCTCGTCGACAATAAAGAACGTCGTAGGGACGGTTTTCCTTCCTACGGTTAGATCCACATTCGGAACACCTTGTGCGTCGATGCTTGGCCATTGAAATCGCTCGTTGTCACATGGTCTTGATCGGATCCGAGCTGGAGCGTCCCAACCGACGTAGCATGGAGTATGGCATAATATTAACTGCCGCTCCGGTGTCCACCAACATCTTGTTGACAGGCTGCCCATTGATGTAACCTCGCAAGTACAGGGCCTTCAGATGCCTGTAGCTTCTTTCTCGTGGCTTCTCGAAGATAACCGGCCGTGGGCCGCAGTCAAGTTGTGCCACGGGTGCTTCGTCTAATCCTGGAGCACTAAACTCCGTTGGAAGGATGAAGACCATGTTTGTGCCAGCCGATGTTTCATCATCGGCTTTCCTTTGCTTGGGGCGCCACTCTTTTCTTTGTGGCCGACCTTCTTCGTCCAGGGTTCGCTGAATTTTAGCGGCCAGATCAGGCCGCGCCTTCCTCAACGTGTGCAGGTATAACCTTTCAGCTTCCTCCAACCCACGTAGACGCTGAACCCTTCGTTTTTGGGAACGGCTGAGCCCATCAGGGCACCACCTTGGCCGATGATACTTGTCTTCTTCTTCATCATCGTCCTCTAGTTCCTCGAGATCTTCCACCCGAGCGGACTCATCATGCTTGTTCCGAAGCGGGAGAGGCCCTAGAGGCTTGAACACGGACACGTTAGCTACATCCTTCTTCTTTTGTTTGCATTCTGGGCAATTGCCGATTGTTGGCAATCGGCTCATTCCTGAATCCCAGCAGTGTCTGAAGAAGGGGCAGTCCCAGTGCCTATCCTCGTCGTCTTGCTCTCTCGACTTTTCCTTGGCCCGGCGCTCGTGCTCCTCCTCATCGCGATCGTGCCGACGATGTCTTCTGGCTTCTCTGGCCAGACGATCTCTTTCATCATCATCGCTGGAGCGTCGGCGTTGGTCATACTGACTCACATACTTGTTGAGGAGGTGATCAGAGAGAGGTCGCTGATATCTTATGTTCTTCACTTCTCCCTCTGTGACGTAGCGCTTGCCGTCGTGGCGGAGCCGATCGCGTGGAGCAGCTTCCTCTGTGTTTTTGCTATGAGAGCAGCTGCCCTCATCTCCGTCCTTACCAGAGTGGTGCCCAGGTCCTACCATATTGATATTGCATGAGACATCTGGCTGGCACCCTCCAGGGTAAGTGCACTCCACCATGTTAACGGCGGGGAAGGGGTGTGTGTCGACCTTCATGGCGTACTGGTTGAAAATTAACCGTCTATTTTCTATCGCCATTTGGATCTGCTGCCGCCACACCCTGCAGTCGTTGGTGGTGTGGGTGAACGTGTTATGCCACTTGCAGTATGGCTTTCCGTTCAGCTCTTGCGCCGTGGGGATCTTGTGGCCTTCGGGTATCTTGATATGCTTCTCCGTGAGTAAGAGATCGAAAATCCGCTCGCCTTTGGTCACGTCGAAGTCGAACCCTTTTGGAGGGCCTTGTGGCTTAACCCATTTGCAGGACACGGGGCCTCGCCGCTCGAGTCCATTCAGCCACCGCTACCTCTCGGTCTCCCGCAGCACCTTCATCCTTGTTCGCCTCAACCAGGACCACCGCACGCTTGAATTTGTCCCGGTAAACATCCGGGTGGCGCCGTTCATATGCCGACAGCCTTCGCACCATGTGCGCCAATGAAGGGTAGTCTGCTTGGGAGGCCACGTCCTTGATCGATGATGAGATACCCACCACCGCCAACTCGACTGCTTCTTTTTCACTTACGTGAACCGAATAGCATCGGTTCCTAATGGTTCTGAAGCAGTGGATGTATTCTGACACTGTTTCCCCGCGCTTCTGTCGTACTTGTGCTAGATCGGCAATACCAGCCTCGTAAGCTTCTGAGTGATACTGTAGGTGGAACTGCTCTTCCAACTGCTTCCAAGTCCGGACCGAGTTCGGTGGCAGCGATGTGTACCACCCGAAAGCCGATCCTGTGAGGGACTGTGCGAAGAACCTCACACGCAGCTCGTCCGATGCCGAGATCGTGCCCAGCTGTGCCAAATATCGGCTCACATGCTCGATGGAGCCGGAACCATCCGATCCACTAAACTTTGTAAAGTCGTGGAGCCGATATTTGGGAGGTAGCGGAATCAATTCGTACTCGTTGGGGTACGGCTTGGTATAGCCGATTGTCCTCCTTTTCGGCATCATGCCGAACTCGGTCTTTTAGGATCGTACAAATCTCATCCGCGGTGATGGCCGAAGGCGATGGACCCTGAAGATTCGCCGGGTGGCATACTTGGCCAGCCATGCTTGCTTTTCCGGTTCTGAGCCAACTGCAGGAGCTGAGCTCTGGGGATTCGTCGGAGTGGCATACTTAGCTAGCCACGTCTGCTTCTCAAGGTCTACTCCCGACGTTCCTCTTGCTGTCCCAGAAGTCCCCGCTGTTGCAGCCTGGTTCGAGAGTGCCCAGTTACTGCAGTCTGGTACGTATGCGCACGTGTATCCGTGCGGGATCTCCTTGGGCGCCTCATGTAAGAATTGGTAGTCACTAGGGTCACCACCAATCTTGTAGACGACGTATGCCGATGAGTTCGGCACTTCTGGTGCTGCCAACGCGAACGGCAGCGGTGGACGGGACCGGAGTGGCATCTCTCCTTGGTAAGTCCCCGAGCTGGTCCCGACGGAGAATACCGGTGGCTCATGATTTCCTGGATCACGCGCAGAGCGACACGCTCCAAAGTGTTCACCAGGCTCTCGCAGTGGCGGTGCAGCGAATGAGCCACGATGAAGTTGATCTCTCGACGCAGCCGACTCCGGTGCGTTCTTCTCGATGGGGTGGACAGGTCCACTCCATCGAGCGCGCTTCGAGTGAGAACCCCTTCCACCCGATGCCATGGGAGCGGGTTCTGTGAAAAGAGCCGATGAGGTCGGCTTCGAGGACTGCCTTGATCTCGTCATACTTCCTCTTAAGCTCGTCAGTCAGATCCTCGTACTTGACCGGAGTGCCCTCCGCCATCTCAGATGTAGATGGCGATGCGGTGGATGTTGAAGATTGTCCCACCGGGCGTGCCAGAATGTGTTGCGGTCAGAAACCCACCGGCGGGCAGCGACGGGCAACACCGTAGAGCCGGGAACAACTAGGGCTGCGGCTGGCCCCAGTCCCTCGCAGCGACGGCCCGCAAAGCCTTCTCGGTCGCACGTCCGATGCTGTCGCAAGGGCGTGCCACCCAACCTATACCCGGTCGTGAAGGTGTTGGAGAATGCCTCGCTTAGTTTCCTCGCATGGCATACACGTAAACATTAAATACGAGCCTCGATCGGCTCTCGAGTTATCCTGTGAATCGGCTCAAATAGCCGATCCACCCATGATTCGTACAAGGTGTCCGAATATATGGTGGTCCTGCTTGATCAAGATAAAGCTAATGAGATCTACGACGATTTGGGGTTTTCACCGCATAATCGGATCATCCTACTCACGATTGGGCCTCGCGCTCGCGTACGGTGATCGTAAGCCGATCCTAAACATCCTGTCTAGGGCTAGCAAACTACACCCTACACGCCGCTGGATCCTCCAACCCTTTGTAAGGCCTAACTATTGCGGATATTAAACTAATCCTTGCAGAACAAGGAGCAACCGTAACGGATCGGATCTACTAAACGATGATCAAGCGGGGTGCCGCCCCTACACCCGAGATAGGTGTAAGGGCGGCTAGATGCATAAGGGTTGCACTACGACAGCATATGATACTAAGAACAATGCTAACCCTAACGCATCTAAGATAACTACGTTGCTCGCCATCAAAAAGGCTTCAGCACGAGCAACGCATGAACAACGTAATAAGCTTGTGCCGCCTCGATCGCAAGATGCGATCTAGGCGGCATGGTGCTTACCGGAGAAACCCTCGAGACGAAGGAGTTGGCGATGCGCCGAGATTGATTTGTGTTGAACGTTGGTTGTTGTTTATTCCATAAACCCTAGATACATATTTATAGTCCAGGGGACTTTCTAATTGAGGCGTGCACCAAACCGTGCACGGGCAAAACTCTAACTTCTAAACTAAGATGTGACTTACTATGTTACAGATACACGGGCAATTTAGCCCAACTTGGTATAAAAGGCCGATCCTTGTTTCTTCTTCCATGTATATTCTTCAAATCCATCTTGATCGCGGCCCACCTCTGACTCGGTCAAATCCTGGTGATAACATCGGGACAGGATATCGGCTTCACAATTGCGGATCACCCGCAGCAAGTTCCTCGACCAGGACAGTCAGCACTTATCTTGCCAGCGGTGATCGCATGATTCGACGTATCTCGAGTTTTCATAGACGGAGGCACCAGTCTAAACCTTATGTATGCAGATACATTGAGGAAGATGAACATATCCCTGGCAAATCTAAAACCAACTGACACGCGTTTCCATGGAATCACACTAGAGAAGCCGAGTTATCCGTTGGGAAGGATTCATCTCAATGTTCAGTTTGGGACCCGAGAAAATTACAGAATAGAAAGGTCGGAGTTTGAAGTTGTGGATTTCCCGTCGCAATATCACACCTTGTTGGGACGACCAGCATATGCGAGGTTTATGGCGGTACCACATTATACGTATCCGCTATGGAGGTTACCTGGACCTAAGGGACCAATCACAGTCAAAGGAAGCTTCGCGCTAGCCGATAAATGTGACAAGGATTTTCATCGACTATCAGAAACTTTCGGGATGCAAGCAGAGTACATGGCGTCAAGGCTCACGACTGATTATGATGTGCTACTAGATGTAGGGAGATTTAACAAAGAACCAACCTTTAACACGACGAAAGATTCTAAGGAGGTGCAGATCCACCCAACAGATCCGAAGAAAACGACGTCCATCGCGACAAACATGGACCTCGCATAGGAAAGCGTGCTCGTCGAGTTCCTCCGTGAGCACTGGAAAATCTTCGCATGGTGTCCAGCTGACATGCCAGGAGTACCCAGGGAACTTGCCGAGCACCACCTAAACTTGGATCCCAATAGCGAGACCAATCAAACAACCTTAGCGGCGTTTTTTGGAACCAAACCGCAAGACCATGCTGTCAGAAATTGATCGACTCAGAGAAGCTGGTTTTATTAAAGAGATATCTACAGAGGCCACTTGGGTAGCTAACCCAGTGATGGTGCCGAAGAAAAACATGAAATTCCTTCGCATGTGTGTCGACTTTACGTGTCTCAATAAACACTGTCCAAAGGATCACTTTCCCCTCCCAAGGATCGATCAAATTATCGACTCCACGGCAGGATGCGAACGTCTTTCCTTTCTGGACGCATATTCTGGTTATAACCAGATCAGATTAAAAGAAGATGACGAAGCCAAGACAACGTTCATCACACCGTATGGCGTGTTTTGTTACATAACAATGCCTTTTGGTCTGAAAAACGCGGGAGCAACATATCAGCGGATGATGCAGAAGTGCTTAGCAACACAGATTGGTAGAAACGTACAAGTGTACATTGATGATGTCGTCATAACTTCAAAAAAGGGGACAACGTTGATCGAGGATTTGAAGGAAACTTTTGACAACCTCAAAATTTTTTGTCTCAAGCTGAATCCGACGAAGTGTTCTTTCGGCGTTCCTGCGGGAGAACTTCTTGGGTTCCTGGTCTCAGCAAGAGGGATCAAAGCAAATCCCGAGAAAATCCAAGCTATCGTAACAATGAGGAAGCCAACAAAGTTGAAAGAAATACATCAATTAACTGGGCGAGTCGCAGCTTTAAGCAGATTCGTCGCCAGGCTGGGAGAAAAGGCGCTACCGTTCTACGCCTTAATCAAACAAGGAGAAAAGTTCCAGTGGAACGAAGAGGCAGATAGAGACTTCGAGGATCTTAAACGGACAATTTCGACACCACCAATCTTGGTGGCGCCAAAAGAGAAGGAACCACTCCTGTTGTACATTGCGGCTACACCCCAGGTGGTCAGCACGGCGCTAGTTGTCGAAAGAGAAGAAGAAGGAAAACTCCATGGAGTGCAGAGACCGGTATACTTTATCATTGAAGTTTTATCGCCTTCAAAACAGCGGTACCCGCAGTACCAGAAACTAGCATACGGAGTGTTTACAACCGCAAGAAAATTGCGGCACTATTTTTCGGCGCATCCAATAATAGTGGTCAACGAGGCACCTCTATCCAATATACTAAACAATCCAGAAGCTACAGGCCGTGTCTCCCTTTGGGGAATAGAACTTTCCCCTCGGGACATCACATATGAAAAAAGAAAAGCAATAATGTCGCAAATTCTACTAGATTTCATCGCAGAGTGGATGGAGCTGCAAAATACAGGACCCCCAGATTTATCGAGAACCTGGACCATGAACTTCGATGGATCCAAAAGGTTAGAAGGAGCTGGAGCTGGCGTGATACTAATATCACCTGAAGGCGACAAATTAAAATATGTCTTACGGATGACGTTTCCAAACGCGTCTAACAACGAGGCAGAATACGAAGCTCTTATACACGAGATGAAGATGGCGAAGGCTTGTGGTGCAACTCGACTAAAAATCTTTGGCGACTCACAATTGGTGGCCCAACAAGTCATGAACCAATGTGACGCAGTCAACGATAGCATGGTGGCGTACAAGGAAATGTATAACGAGCTGGAGAAACTGTTTGATGGATGCGAGGTAAACCACATCAGCAGGCTAAGCAATGATGAAGCCGATGTTCTTGCAAACATCGGGTCGCAGTGCCTCGCGATTCCTCCGGGCGTATTCTGGGAAGAGATAACAGAGAGATCCACAAAGCCGAAGAAATCAAAAAAGAAGGAGAAGGATGAAAAATCCTCGGGGGTGTGCAAGAAACACCGGAAGAAGAAGAGGAACAGGATCTAGTACTGATGGTGCAAGTTCCATGGATGCAGGTATACATCTCATATATCCTAAGAAAAACAATACCGGACGATCCAGTCGAAGCAAGGCGAGTGATTAGGTGTTCCAAAGCCTTCACTGTGGTCAAAGGAGAATTGTACAAACGAAGTATTTTGGGTGTGTTACAAAGATGCGTTACACCCGAAGAAGGAAGGGTAATTCTGAAGGAAGTACACGAAGGAGTATGCGGTCATCACGCAAGCAGCCGAGCTATCGCGGCCAAGGTTTTCAGAGCAGGATTTTACTGGTTGACAGCAATTGAGGATGCGAAGGAAATAGTGCGAACTTGTGACGCGTGCCAGAGATTTGCCGCGAAACCTCACTCTCCGGCGGCGGAGTTGATGCCAATACCATTATCTTGGCCCTTCGCTCAATGGGGACTCGATATGGTGGGAAAGTTACACAAGGCCTCGCCAGGAGGATACGAGTATATGCTCGTCGCTGTCGACAAATTCACCAAGTGGATAGAAGCAAAGCCGATAAATTCACTAGATGCAGCATCAGCAATAAAGTTTGTGAAAAGCATTGTTTTTCGATTTGGAGTGCCTGATAGCATCATCACGGACAATGGCAGTAACTTCACATCCAAGGAATTCAAGGCATACTGTGCAGAGGTGGGCATCAAATTACACTTCGCGTCAGTTGCGCATCCGCAAACAAACGGCCAAGTCGAGAAAGCCAATGGTATAATCTGCAGCGGTATCAAGAAGCGCTTGCTAGGACCACTAGAAAAAGCTCGACATACTTGGCCAGAGGAGCTGCCAAGTGTGTTGTGGAGTATCCGAACAACACCAAATACGGCGACACAGGAAACACCGTTTTTTCTAGTCCATGGAGCTGAAGCAGTACTGCCAATAGAGATAGAGCATGATTCTCCAAGAGTCACTGAGTATGATGAAGAAGCTTCTAGGAAAGCATTGGAAGATGATGTCGATGCATTGGATGAAGCCAGAGATAAAGTATTGTCGCGGGTTACTAAGTACCAGCAGGACATGAAAAATTACCAGAGTCGACGTTTGCGACCAAGATCCTTTCAGGTCGGAGATCTAGTTCTGCGGCTCAATCAAAATAGTACCGAAAAACTCGAGTCGCCATGGCTTGGTCCTTACATCGTAACAGAAGTAATCGAAGGAGGAGCGTACAGGATAAAGGACAAGAAGACGGGAGATCCCGAGAAAAATCCCTGGAACGTGGCGCAGTTAAGACGTTTCTACGCCTAGAATCAAAATATAGTCCTCCTTGTAAAAATACAATGTACTGAAACGCCCGCGAGTTTTCAGCCGCACTCTTTTCCTTTTTCGGGGCACCGAGTGGGGCCGGGAAAGGTTTTTTATGAGGCGGACTCGCGGTGCTGCAATATAATAAAGATAGTCGAGATATATATCTTTTTTTTACAGGATCGAAGGTTTACAATATATATTACTGACAAATATTTTGCTTTGGTGGAAAACACCTCGCAAAATAAACGAAGAGACAAAAAAGCAATTAGCAAAAAACACTCGGGGGCTCGTACCCGCAAATATAGTATGTTCAATATAATTTCGTGGCTTTGGTTTAAACCTCGCATATACAATAAAGAAATCAGCCACCGAGTCACACGGGGGCTTGATGAAGGAAAATAAACAAATTTATTGGCTTTACAA
The DNA here is from genome assembly GCF_022539505.1 of Lolium rigidum. Lineage (NCBI taxonomy): Eukaryota > Viridiplantae > Streptophyta > Magnoliopsida > Poales > Poaceae > Lolium > Lolium rigidum. The sequence continues at coordinate 302,531,155 of NC_061513.1, forward strand.
TAAAGAATATGTTTACAACATACAAGAGGCAATTCCTGAGAAGGCTCGAAAAATTACAAGAAAAAACATTAACTCCTGCCTAATATACTATCTATGGATAGACCTTTTGCAGCAGTTGTCGTATGTTCAGCATAGCTCCCTTTGACAAAGAATTCAGAGTCCATCCGAAGAAGTTCGTCCATCATTTCTTCGGCTACAGGAGTTACAATGTCATTGATTTTATCGACGTTCCTTTTTCGCTTCGACTGCTTGGCCAGGCACTTGGAGACAATCGTCGTCAGGTCTAATTTTCGGTAGCAGATCTGTATCATAATCATGGCGAATCTTGCTCCAGCAGACAATTGAGCTCGCACAAAGTTATGAATACGAGGAGCATCCCGAAATTTTTCCATCAGACCAAGAAGAGTATCGGGTGCCTCGTTCCGAGGAAACATCGTCTTGTAAACCAGGGACAAGGTCCTGGTGCGTAAATCAATGAACTCGCGAACCTCGACAGCGCGCGGTCTTGAAACCTGACAATCTGTCGGGTACGTTCTGGAGTGGCCCAGAAAAGCGAACCATGGTCAAGAGAAAGGTTAACGAGAAGATTGGTCCTTGTGTTTACCCTTTCGTCTTCGGCAGCAGCGTCGAGAAAGGAACCTATTTGGCGACGGCACAAGAATTTCAAAAAAAAAGGACATAGCAGGAAGACAGAAGAAGTTTTGATTTGAGAAAGCATACCTGACATATCTGCACTGGCTTCATTCATCAAATCGAGCATAAAATTCTCTCGAGTGGTTGCCTTTTCAGCTTCAGAAACGGCGGCTTCCTTAGCAGCTATAGCTTCTCGAGCTTCTTGAAGTGCAATTTTCTCTTTTTCGGATGCCTTGCGAGATTGTTCCATCATCACAAGTGTTTGCTTCTTCGCATATTGAAGTTGTTGACGAAGTTCTTCCAAGTCTTGCGATAAAGTCTTACTCGAGGAATCTTCACCAAGTTCAGCATTAACAAGCGCTTTCTTCGAGCGAGAAGAAGCAGGTAAAACATCGGAAGGACGAGGAGTTGCAGTATAGTTGTCAAAAATCAACTGAAAATAAAAAAATTTCGACATCAATCATCCAGCAAAGATAGATTTCCATTGAAGCTCGAAGTATGTACATTGCTATTACAAAAGAAAAGTCCCTAATGGACTATTGAAGTAGTTGTCGCCAAAACTACTAGGGCGACAGCGCCAAAAGACATTTAAAACTAAAAGAGAGGACAGGGTGGTCTACTTGACCTCCGGCTTGGATGCGCTTGGAGCAGGCGCTGGTTTAATACCAAGGAAGGAAAGGATTGGTCTTGCGGGAGGCTTGGCAGCTCTAATTAGAGATTGCCATTTCTTCGTTTCCATCTCTCCTATGTCGCCAACCTTGGTCCAGTCGACGTTTTGCTGGCTATTAGCAATCAGCGCGATGGTACCCTCAACGCCTATCTTCAGGCCCTCTTGGCGAAGTTTGAGCCCAAGATCTTCCGGCACGTTGAAGGCTTTGGCAAGAGCAACAAAAGTGTTGGGCCCCTCTTTCTTCGGGAAGAAGTAGGGGAAAAGCTTCGACAGACCTGCCTCAGCGTCAGCAAGGCCCTCGCGTGCTTCATCCCCATGGATCTCAAGAAGGGTCAGCGCGTCGAGAAGCTCGTCGCCTTCAGGACCCTCCACTTCGTATTCTTGATGAGTTCTCCCTGAAAACAAGCAAAGGGTAGCTCGTAAATAAAGAATGCTTGGAAAATGTGAAGTAACCCGAGGAAATGCACAAGGATTCAAGCACTTACTAACAAAACGTCGACTCTGCGACTCCAAGCGAGTGAGGATTTCTGTTTTTCGAGCAGATTGCTGAGATATATTCTCGCTCAAAGGAGTTTCCGCGTCATGAAGTCTCTTTCGAAGATCTTCGACGGCGGCAGCATCTGCTTCAGCTTTCTTGCGGGCCTTTTCGCTCCGCTCTAACTTAGCAGCGAGAGCGTCAGCACGCTTATTGGCTTCCGCAAGATCTCCTGGCAAAATGAGCGACAATTAAATATTATGACAAAAATAGTGGAGTACATGCAACAAAGGAGGCGGATAAAAAAAAGTACCTTCCAGCTTCTTGGTATGATCACGATACCCAACGAATTGGGTACCAAGACGGATAAATTCCTTCATTAAAGGCTGAAGAGAGGACCAAAAGAAAAAGAGAAGTCAATATAGCCAGTCAAGATTCGACAACATATCGCAAGAAACAAAGGAGATGAAAGTACTGAAAGGTTCGGAACATAAACAAACAGAGAAGATTGAAACACTCACGTCATCTAATGAAGGTGTCGAAGAGCTACCAGGGAACATGATAGGTTCCTTGGATGTCTCAACCCTTGCCCTCTTTGGCGAAGGGGCACGGGGCTTGCAGGCGGAGTCGAATGCTCGACGTTTTGCTGAGGAGGCGAAGTTTCATCCCCATCATGCTGAGCTTCGGACACAACTAAAGTACGCGACGTACTCGTTGATGGCGTGTACAGCACACATCCGTTGGGAACCCCAAGAGGAAGGTGTGATGCAGACAGTAGCAAGTTTTCCCTCAGAAAGAAACCAAGGTTTATCGAACCAGGAGGAGCCAAGAAGCACGTTGAAGGTTGTTGGTGGCGGGATGTAGTGCGGCGCAACACCAGGGATTCCGGCGCCAACGTGGTACCTGCACAACACAACCAAAGTACTTTGCCCCAACGAAACAGGTGAGGTTGTCAATCTCACCGGCTTGTCTGTAACAAAGGATTAAATGTATAGTGTGGATGATGATTGTTTGCGAGAACACGATAAAACAAGTATTGCGGTAGATTGTATTCAATGTAAAAGAATGGACCGGGGTCCACGAGTTCACTAGAGGTGTCTCTCCCATAAGATAAATAGCATGTTGGGTGAACAAATTACAGTCGGGCAATTGACAAATAGAGAGGGCATGACAATGCACATACATGATACGATGAGTATTGTGAGATTTAATTGGGCATTACGACAAAGTACATAGACCGCTATCCAGACATGCATCTATGCCTAAAAAGTCCACTTTCGGGTTATCATCCGAACCCCTTCCGGTATTAAGTTGCAAGCAACGAGACAATTGCATTAAGTATGGTGCGTAATGTAATCAATAACTACATCCTCGGACATAGCATCAATGTTTTATCCCTAGTGGCAACAGACACATCCACAACCTTAGAACTTTACGTCACTTGTCCCAGATTTAATGGAGGCATGAACCCACTATCGAGCATAAATACTCCCTCTTGGAGTTAAGAGAAAAAACTTGGCCGAGCCTCTACTAATAACGGAGAGCATGCAAGATCATAAACAACACATAGGTAATAGATTGATAATCAACATAACATAGTATTCTCTATCCATCGGATCCCGACAAACACAACATATAGAATTACGGATAGATGATCTTGATCATGTTAGGCAGCTCACAAGATCCGACAATGAAGCACATGAGGAGAAGACAACCATCTAGCTACTGATATGGACCCATAGTCCAGGGGTGAACTACTCACTCATCACTCCGGAGGCGACCATGGCGGTGAAGAGTCCTCCGGGAGATGATTCCCCTCTCCGGCAGGGTGCCGGAGGCGATCTCCAGAATCCCCGAGATGGGATTGGCGGCGGCGGCGTCTCGCAAGGTTTTCCGTATCGTGGCTCTCGGTACTGGGGGTTTCGCGACGGAGGCTTTAAGTAGGCGGAAGGGCAGGTCAAGAGGCGTCACGAGGGGCCCACACAACGAGCCGGCGCGGCCAGGGCTTGGGCCGCGCCGCCCTGGTGTGTCGCCACCTCGTGGCCCCACTTCGACTCTCCCTCGGTCTTCCGGAAGCTTCGTGGCAAAATAGGACCCCGGGCATTGATTTCGTCCAATTCCGAGAATATTTCCTTTGTAGGATTTCTGAAACCAAAAACAGCGAGAACAACGAACTTGCTCTTCGGCATCTCGTTAATATGTTAGTGCCGGAAAATGCATAAATACGACATATAATGTGTATAAAACATGTAGATATCATCAATAATGTGGCATGGAACATAAGAAATTATCGATACGTCGGAGACGTATCAGCATCCCCAAGCTTAGTTCTGCTCGTCCCGAGCAGGTAAACGATAACAAAGATAATTTCCGGAGTGACATGCCATCATAACCTTGATCATACTATTGTAAGCATATGTAATGAATGCAACTATCAAAACAATGGTAATGACATGAGTAAACAACTGAATCATAAAGCAAAGACTTTTCATGAATAGTACTTCAAGACAAGCATCAATAAGTCTTGCATAAGAGTTAACTCATAAGGCAATAAATCAAAGTAAAGGTATTGAAGCAACACAAAGGAAGATTAAGTTTCAGCGGTTGCTTTCAACTTATAACATGTATATCTCATGGATATTGTCAATATAGAGTAATATAACAAGTGCAATATGCAAGTATGTAGGAATCAATGCACGGTTCACACAAGTGTTTGCTTCTTGAGGTGGAGAGAGATAGGTGAACTGACTCAACATAAAAGTAAAAGAAAGGCCCTTCGCAGAGGGAAGCATTGATTGCTATATTTGTGCTAGAGCTTTTATTTTGAAAACATGAAACAATTTTGTCAACGGTAGTAATAAAGCATATGTATCATGTAAATTATGTCTTACAAGTTGCAAGCCTCATGCATAGTATACTAATAGTGCCCGCACCTTGTCCTAATTAGCTTGGGTTAACACTGATTATCATTGCATAACATATGTTTCAACCAAGTGTCACAAAGGGGTACCTCTATGCCGCCTGTACAAGGGTCTAAGGAGAAAGTTCGCATTGGATTTCTCGCTTTTGATCATTCTTCAACTTAGACACCCATACCGGGACAACATAGACAACAGATAATGGACTCCTCTTTTAATGCTTAATCATTCAACAACAGTTAATATTCTCATAAGAGATTGAGGTTTTATGTCCAAACTGAAACTTCCACCATGATTCATGGCTTTAGTTAGCGGCCCAATGTTCTTCTCTAACAGTATGCATACTCAAACCATTTGATTGTGAAAACCGCCCTTACTTCAGACAAGACGAACATGCATAGCAACCCACATGATATTCAACAAAGAGTTGATGGCGTCCCCAGGAACATGGTTATCGCACAACAAGCAACTTAATAAGAGATAAAGTGCATAAGTACATATTCAATACCACAATAGTTTTTAAGGCTATTTTGTCCCATGAGCTATATATTGCAAAGGCGAATGATGGAATTTTAAAGGTAGCACTCAAGAAATTTACTTTGGAATGGCGGAGAAATACCATGTAGTAGGTAGGTATGGTGGACACAAATGGCATAGTGGTTGGCTCAAGGATTTTGGATGCATGAGAAGTATTCCCTCTCGATACAAAGTTTAGGCTAGCAAGGTTTATTTGAAACAAACACAAGGATGAACCGGTGCAGCAAAACTCACATAAAAGACATATTGTAAACATTATAAGACTCTACACCGTCTTCCTTGTTGTTCAAAACTCAATACTAGAAATTATCTAGACTTTAGAGAGACCAAATATGCAAACCAAATTTAGCAAGCTCTATGTATTTCTTCATTAATGGGTGCAAAGTATATGATGCAAGAGCTTAAACATGAGCACAACAATTGCCAAGTATCAAATTATTCAAGACATTTTAGAATTACTACATGTAGCATTTCCCGATTCCAACCATATAACAATTTAACGAAGAAGATTCAACCTTCGCCATGAATACTATGAGTAAAGCCTAAGGACATATTTGTCCATATGCAACAGCGGAGCGTGTCTCTCTCCCACACGATGAATGCTAGGATCCATTTATTCAAACAAAAACAAAAACAAAAACAAATCGACGCTCCAAGCAAAGCACATAAGATGTGATGGAATAAAAATATAGTTTCAGGGGAGGAACCTGATGATGTTGTCGATGAAGAAGGGGATGCCTTGGGCATCCCCAAGCTTAGACGCTTGAGTCTTCTTAAAATATGCAGGGGTGAACCACCGGGGCATCCCCAAGCTTAGAGCTTTCACTCCTCTTGATCATAGTATATAATACTCCTCTCTTGACCCTTGAAAACTTACTTCACACCAAACTTCAAGCAAACTCATTAGAGGGTTAGTGCACAATCAAAAATTCACATGTTCAGAGGTGACATAATCATTCGTAACACTTCTGGACATTGCATAAAGCTACTGGACATTAATGGATCAAAGAAATTCATCCAATATAGCAAAAGAGGCAATGCGAAATAAAAGGCAGAATCTGTCAAAAACAGAAAAGTCCGTAAAGAAGAACCTGGAAGGGGCACTTAACTTGCTCAAACGGAAAAACTCAAAACTAATGAAAGTTGCGTACATATCTGAGGATCACGCACGTAAATTTGCAGATTTTTTTGATTTGTTTACAGAGACTTCTGCGCGAATTCGTGACAGACAGCAATGCTGTTTCGTGCAGCAATCCAAATCTAGCATCAACTTTACCATAGAGACTTTACTTGGCACAAAAACATGATAAGGAGAGGTTGCTACAGTAGTAAACAACTTCCAAGACTCAAATATAAAACAAAGTACTGTAGTAAAAACATGGGTTGTCTCCCATAAGTGCTTTTCTTTAACGCCTTTCAGCTAGGCGCAGAAAGTGTGAATCAAGTATTATCAAGAGATGGAGCATCGACATTACCTTGGGCTTTACCCTTACCTTTCTTGTTCTTTTTCTTACTCTTTGATTTATGGAATATATGTCTACCCCCGGGTGTAGAGGTGAATTTTAGGGTGCCTTCTCCCATATCTATGACGGCTCCCAATAGTTTCAGCAGGGATCTTCCAAGTGTGATTTGTCCTGTTCCTGCACATTCAATAACAAGATAATCAATCGATATTGTTCTCCCAAGAATGGTTGTATGCACACCCGCAGCTATTCCTTTAGGAATTATAACAGAGTTATCAATAAGAGTTATTCCTTCTCCCCCTTCAACGAATCCCCAAAGTTTCAAAGATTCATGAATACTCTTAGGCATTAAGCAAAATTCAGACATAATATCACAATTAGCATGAAGAGTTTGATCACCGATAACAATTTTAATAGTAGGATCCCACAATGAAGGTTCAGAGTTCACTAAAACTTGATCAAGACGGTTACGAACATGTCTATAATTTTCATTCAAGCGAGATGCACTTGTCTCAAGAGTGTTTAATCTATTATAAATGCTAATAAGGGCTGAATCAAAGTTATTAGCTGAATCATGTGATGCAACCAACTTCTTTATGGCATTAAAAGCTTGATCCCCATTGCAATGAAGGAAATCTCCTCCCACTACAGCATCCAAGGCATATCTATAGCGAATCATAAGACCAAAATAAAAATTACTAAGGAGCAAACTTAGAGTCATTTGAGGTTCAGCTTTACGATAAGAAGTAAAAATTCTGGACCAAGCATCTTTAAAACTCTCCTCATCCCCTTGCTTAAAAGTGAAGACTAATTCCTCAGGTGAAGAAGTAACAGGTGCAGAACTAGACATGGTAGCAAAAGTAAAATGCAAGTAACTAATTTTTTTGTGTTTTTGATATAGAGAACAAGATAGTAAATAAAGTAAAGCTAGCAACTAATTTTTTTGTGTTTTGATTTAGTGCAGCAAACAAAGTAGTAAATAAAATAAAGCAAAGACAAAAAAAAGTAAAGAGATTGGATTGTGGAGACTCCCCTTGCAGCGTGTCTTGATCTCCCCGGCAACGGCGCTAGAAAATATGCTTGATGGCGTGTACAACACACGTCCGTTGGGAACCCCAAGAGGAAGGTGTGATGCAGACAGTAGCAAGTTTTCCCTCAGAAAGAAACCAAGGTTTATCGAACCATGAGGAGCCAAGAAGCACGTTGAAGGTTGTTGGTGGCGGGATGTAGTGCGGCGCAACACCAGGGATTCCGGCGCCAACGTGGAACCTGCACAACACAACCAAAGTACTTTGCCCCAACGAAACAGTGAGGTTGTCAATCTCACCGGCTTGCTGTAACAAAGGATTAAATGTATAGTGTGGATGATGATTGTTTGCAGAAAACAGTAAAACAAGTATTGCAGTAGATTGTATTCGATGTAAAAGAATGGACCGGGGTCCACAGTTCACTAGAGGTGTCTCTCCCATAAGATAAATAGCATGTTGGGTGAACAAATTACAGTCGGGCAATTGACAAATAGAGAGGGCATGACAATGCACATACATGATACGATGAGTATTGTGAGATTTAATTGGGCATTACGACAAAGTACATAGACCGCTATCCAGCATGCATCTATGCCTAAAAAGTCCACTTTCGAGTTATCATCCGAACCCCTTCCGGTATTAAGTTGCAAGCAACTGAGACAATTGCATTAAGTATGGTGCGTAATGTAATCAATAACTACATCCTCGGACATAGCATCAATGTTTTATCCCTAGTGGCAACAAGCACATCCACAACCTTAGAACTTTCTCGTCATCGTCCCGCATTTAATGGAGGCATGAACCCACTATCGAGCATAAATACTCCCTCTTGGAGTTAAGAGTAAAAACTTGGCCGAGCCTCTACTAATAACGGAGAGCATGCAAGATCATAAACAACACATAGGTAATAGATTGATAATCAACATAACATAGTATTCTCTATCCATCGGATCCCGACAAACACAACATATAGAATAACAGATAGATGATCTTGATCATGTTAGGAAGCTCACAAGAGCCGACAATGAAGCACATGAGGAGAAGACAACCACCTAGCTACTGCTATGGACCCATAGTCCAGGGGTGAACTACTCACTCATCACTCCGGAGGCGACCATGGCGGTGAAGAGTCCTCCGGGAGATGATTCCCCTCTCCGGCAGGGTGCCGGAGGCGATCTCCAGAATCCCCCGAGATGGGATTGGCGGCGGCAGCGTCCTAGTAAGGTTTTCCGTATCGTGGCTCTCGGTACTGGGGGTTTCGCGACGGAGGCTTTAAGTAGGCGGAAGGGCAGGTCAAGAGGCGTCACGAGGGGCCCACACAACAGGCCGGCGCGGCCAGGGCTTGGGCCGCGCCGCCCTGGTGTGTCGCCACCTCGTGGCCCCACTTCGACTCTCCCTCGGTCTTCTGGAAGCTTCGTGGAAAAATAGGACCCTGGGCATTGATTTCGTCCAATTCCGAGAATATTTCCTTTGTAGGATTTCTGAAACCAAAAACAGCAGAAAACAACGAACGGCTCTTCGGCATCTCGTTAATAGGTTAGTGCCGGAAAATGCATAAATACGACATATAATGTGTATAAAACATGTAGATATCATCAATAATGTGGCATGGAACATAAGAAATTATCGATACGTCGGAGACGTATCACTCGTTCGAGCAGCCGCGTCAATAGGTTGTTCTTCTTCCTCGTCACCACTACAGTAAAATGGCGATAGTATAAGAAGCAAGATAGACAAGAAACGTCAAGAGAAAAAAGTAAGAAGTAAGGAGTAACTTACGAGCTGACGAGGGCATCAGTATATGGATTGAAAGCTGCCTTCCTATCTGAAGGCTCAGCTTCTTCGGCTTTGGAGGTGCCGGAATCTTTGACTTCATTCCTTTTCCTCTTGTTTCTAGGAGAAACAGGAGGAAGGGAGTGTGTCGAGGCAGTGGCTTCAGACTCGGCGTCTTTTTCAGAAGAAGCCGCGGATTTGTGAGAACCCGCGACTTCACTGTCAGGGCGCGAGGTGCCTTGGTTGTCATCGTTGACAACGGTATGGTCTTCAACTTCTCCACGTTCAGGAAGAGGAGGAAGAGAAGCAAGGACGGGGTGGTTCTGAGATAAAGAAAGAGTGTCGAACAAAAGGCGTTAGCAAGACAGTAGTCGACAAATAATAAAACTCGAGGAGACAATATAGCAACTAAAAGGAAAAATTACCTCGGGAAGGGGATTGGCTCTACTATATGGCGCAATGCGGCAAGAGGATGGAATTGGATCCTTCTTGTTGAGCAATGAGATTTTGCGGATAAGCTTTTCTAAATCCTTCAAAGGAAGATCTTTTGAGAGCCTATCGACATCTTTTTCACCAGCATACTTCCAGAAGGGATTTTTGCGAGCCTTGAGAGGCTGCACTCTAGTCCTAAGGAAATAGGCAGTAATCTCAATACCCGAAAGTTCCTTGCCGCGGGTGTTCTGTAGCTCGTGGATGCGAGTCATCAGCGCTTCTGTCGCCAATTTCTCAGCTTCGGTAGCTTCAGCATCCCAGGAACGGCGGTGAAGGATTTTGGCTTCTCCGTCAAAAGGGGCGATGTTGTCCTCCACTGGATTGGAGCTTTCTTCATGGATATACAACCACTTCTTCCACCAACCTTGGACGGAGTCGGGGAATTTGACGTCGAAATATTCGACATCAGAACGAACACAGATAACTGATGCGTGCAGTTAACACACGTCCGTTGGGAACCCCAAGAGGAAGGTGTGATGCGTACAGTAGCAAGTTTTCCCTCAGAAAGAAACCAAGGTTTATCGAACCAGTAGGAGCCACGAAGCACGTTGAAGGTTGATGGCGGCGAAGTGTAGTGCGGCGCAACACCAGGGATTCCGGCGCCAACGTGGAACCTGCACAACACAATCAAAGTACTTTGCCCCAACGTAACGATGAGGTTGTCAATCTCACCGGCTTGCTCGTAACAAAGGATTAAACGTATTGTGTGGACGATGATGATTGTTTGCGAAGAACAGTAAAGAACAATTGCAGTAGATTGTATTTCAGATGTAAAGAATGGACCGGGGTCCACAGTTCACTAGCGGTGTCTCTCCCATAAGATAAATAGCATGTTGGGTGAAAAAATTACAGTTGGGAAATTGAAAAATAAAGAAGGCATAACAATGCACATACATATATCATGATGAGTACTATGAGATTTAATCAGGGCATTACGACAAAGTACATAGACCGCTATCCAGCATGCATCTATGCCTAAAAAGTCCACTTTCAGGTTATCATCCGAACTCCTTCCGGTATTAAGTTGCAAACAACAGACAATTGCATTAAGTATGGTGCGTAATGTAATCAACACAAATATCCTTAGACAAAGCATCGATGTTTTATCCCTAGTGGCAACAACGACATCCACAACCTTAGAACTTTACGTCACTCGTCCCGCATTTAATGGAGGCATGAACCCACTATCGAGCATAAATACTCCCTCTTGGAGTTACAAGTATTAACTTGGCCAGAGCCTCTACTAGCAACGGAGAGCATGCAAGAACATAAACAACATATATAATAGATTGATAATCAACTTGACATAGTATTCAATATTCATCGGATCCCAACAAACACAACATGTAGCATTACAGATAGCTGATCTTGATCATGATAGGCAGCTCACAAGATCTAACATGATAGCACAATGAGGAGAAGACGACCATCTAGCTACTGCTATGGACTCATAGTCCAGGGGTGAACTACTCACACATCGATCAGGACGCGATCATGGCGATGAAGAGCCCTCCGGGAGATGATTCCCCTCTCCGGCAGGGTGCCGGAGGCGATCTCCTGAATCCCCGAGATGGGATTGGCGGCGGCTGCATCTCTGGAAGGTTTTCCGTATCGTGGCTCTCGGTACAGAGGGTTTCGCGACGAAGGCCTTAAGTAGGCGAAAGGGCGGAGTCGGAGGAGTCACGGGGGCCCCACACGCTAGGGCCGCGCGGGCCCCCCTTAGGCCGCGCCGCCCTAGTGTGGCGGAGCCCCGTGGCCCCACTTCGTTTCTCCCTTGGTCTTCTGGAAGCTTCGTGGAAAAATAGGCCCCTGGGCGTTGATTTCGTCCAATTCCGAGAATATTTCCTTACTAGGATTTCTGAAACCAAAAACAACAGGAAACAAGAATCGGCTCTTCGGCATCTCGTCAATAGGTTAGTGCCGGAAAATGCATAATAATGACATATAATGTGTATAAAACATGTGAGTATCATCATCAAAGTAGCATGGAACATAAGAAATTCTAGATACGTTCGAGACGTATCAAGCATCCCCAAGCTTAGTTCCTACTCGCCCTCGAGTAGGTAAACGATAACAAGGATAATTTCTGAAGTGACATGCTATCATAATCTTGATCAATATACCCTATATAAAAGTTGTTCAATTTACCGCATCCTGCATTCTTTGGCTACTGTAGATGGGCAATTTCTGATCGATTACTTCCATCCATTGAGTGACACGTATATCATTATTTTTCTCTACTTTCCACTGTTAATTTTGTTTCCTATTTTTTCGGAGGGTGGGGTGACCGGTTACCGGCTGAGCGATCCTTTCCTTCATATCCACGTGATGAATAGGTGACTTTCAGTTTGCCTCCCACAATCAGCGGTCAAAGCGGTGCGGCCCCACCACCGAACGATCTAGCAGCTCCAGGATTTGCTCTACCAAACGAACACAGGAACTGCCCATATCCTCATCCCCCGGTGGAGAGCATCTTCCTCTCCCTGCCTGGCCGGCCGACGAGGCAGAGGCGGCCACCATGCCGCCACTCTCCCCTGGCAAGCAGCCATCAGGCGCCCTCCTCCCCTTCCGAGGCGTTGCGCTTGCGCCTTTCTCTCCATCCCGATTTGGCGCCCTCCTCTCCCTCCCGAGCAGCACGCAGGGCCATGGGGGAGCCGATGGGAGGAGTTTGGTGCCCCTTCTCCTTCCCAAGGTGATTATTTGTGCGGAGGATATGAGCGCCCTCCTCTCCCTCCTGATGTAACGTGGTCGTCGGAGGATCCGACGCAGCCGATGCTCCCTTCCAGTTGCATCTACGGACAGGTGCATATGCTCCCTTCCGGATGCATCTACGGACAGGTGCATCGCCGGTCACGTCGGGAACCTGTATCTCTCTATGCAGGACGCTGTGACGTCTAGGGCATTTTGCATCTGCACAAGATGGTAAGACTACTCTTTGTTTCTTTGTGTGCATGGAGGAGCGAATATGAACTATTAAAGTTCTTTCAGTAATCTAAACCAAGCAGTGGTTGGAGATACAATGAGAAATATCCATGGTTGATCCACTTGTATTTCACAAAAGATGGGCGTACACATACTACTGTAAGAATTTCTGTATTGAGGAGCATCCGTCAGACCAAATTGTTAATGTAACACCTCAAATTTCAAATAAAGGAAGAAGAACCAATCCAATTATCCAAATTTGAGAACCAACAAAAACTTTTCAAAATTCATATAGTGCCCTGCATAGGACTTGTGCATTTTGAGTGCTATGCCATGATGAGTGTTATTTTGTGTATGTAATAAACTCCACAACCCTAGAGTGATCCCATGATGATCACCAAACAAATAAATGAAAAAGAGAAAGAAATCAAATAAGAATAAAACCCTAAAAACCCTAACATATGCCATATGATATTTTTACAAACTTTGACCCTAGACCCAATTAGTCTTCACCACTAGTGGTAATAGGTTATTAAATAGTTATTACAACTTTGAGAATCAAAGAAACCTCAATTAAATCAAAGCTAAGAATTAAAACTTGCTCACATAAGATAATGGTCATTTTTGACAATTACAATCTGGTCATCACTTTGAGCCTCTCTATTTCAAAATTTCTAAACCAAACACCTCCAACTCTTTGCATGCCATCCAAGTATACAACACAATGAACAACTTTTGTAAAATGGACCATACCAAATTCATCTTGGATCAAGACCTAGGATCAAGCAAAGTAGAGATTTTTTAACAAAAACAAGATCATCACATTTTTGAAATTGATCAAACCAGACCACTCCTTGATCAATTCTTGGCTCAATTCAGTGCATTGGACCTTCCTCTACCTAGCCCATGCAAAAACACACCATGGACACGATCAGAACATGGCCGGCCATGGCCATGCCGGCCACGTCGCCCCTCGACGCTCACCCCTCTCTCCCTGCCTCTCCAGCCTAAGCAACCTTGTCAAACGCGTCGCCCACGATCCCAGAAGATCGCCCGTACCCGCCGTTGAACGAGAGGACGACGCCACGACCCGCCATCGCCGCGCCCGATACGCTCCGAGTACGCCGCCAACGGCATGGCGACGTCACCGGTGCACGGACACGTCCACGCGGCGCTCGCCAGATCTCGCCGTACCCGACCATATCCGCGCGCCGTAGTACTTCTCTCGCCACGCGGAGCTTGCCGGACATGCTCGCGTCACCCCCTAGCGCCTACCGCCGCCGGAGAGGAAGCTTCCTTCCGCCACGGCCGCGACAGTACACGCACGGCCCCGACCATCGTACGCCTCGCATTAACTCGCCATGGACGCTCGCGGATTCGCCGTACCCTTGCGATCGTCGCTGCGTCACCGCCTAGCCCTCTAGCTCGCCGGAGACGTCGCGCCCACGACGACTTGCTCACCGCCCCGCAAGCACCCCCTCCCTCCTATAAATAGAGCACTCCCCGGACCAAACCAAGCACACCACCATGACCACCTCTCACCACCGCTTCGCCTCGCACTGCTAGCCACCTCAATCGTCGCCGGAGCAAGCTCAATCGAGCGATCGGAGCCGCGGAAGCCCTGGTGAAATCGCCGTCGATCCGAGCCGCCTCGAGCTTCGCCACCGCTACAGGCTGCCTCGCCGTCGTCTACACCTTCGTCAAGCCCACCGCCAACCCTAGCCGGAGCCACGGTGAGCTCGCCGACCCCCTACTGCCGCCGCCGCACGCCGGGTTCTCGTCGGAGACGACGATGAACGCGAGCCGTTGATCCGTGTTCTAATCCAACGCACCACCTCGCCCCATACCGTTTCGGTGACGCTGAGTCACTGACGCGCGGACCCCACCCTGTCAGCGCGCTGCGCGTCCGTGGACCGTGGTTGGGCTGAACTGGGTTGGTTTGGGCCGTTTTTAAACCTTTAGGCCCACTTAGCTTTCCCGCGTAGCCCAGTAATTCAAATTCGAATTATCCAAATCCATTTAATCTCAATACTGGTTCCAACTTTGAAATTCAATAGATTGAAATTGGCTAAACCAAATTTGATGAACTTTATATTGTTGGAAAGCTAGGAAAAAGACCTAACTAATGCCACTGGCCCCATGGTCAAATTCTTGGTAGAATAAATGTGATAAAAATAACAAGACAGGGACTTTTACTTATTCAAATAATTATTAAAAAATCAACCAAAATAGATATGAAGTCAATTCCAACTCTAGTAGCTCACATATGACTTACACTAATTGTTTCTGCAAGAAAATGGTGTGGTCACTTTGCATGATCATGCCCTAGTTTAATTAATGGATCATTTGACTAGTTTAACTAGTTGATATTATCCAAAACTATTAAAGTAAATCATGTGAAGTTGTATACTTCATTTAAACTTGTCTCACCTGAATTCATGGGATGTTTGGACCCCTGGTTTCAAACTCTCTTATATGAATTACTTGGGATTTAAATCAAATGTAGTGTTATTTAAATAGTATGAGGTGGTCTACCTCATTTAAATCATTTTCTCCAATAATGATGATGAATGGTTGACTTGGGTCAACCTAGGATTCAAGTATTGCTGTGGAGAAATTAAATCTTAAGAAGATTCAATGAGAGGAAATTATTTCCCAAACACCATATGAACCCTACTTCTCACATAGGAATAAGAAGAAATCATTTTTTCCTCAAGTCACCCAACAATACACTTATTTATTTTATGTGTGTGCTTAGTATAGTTTGTGTGAAGTAATAATGTGTGTAGAATAGCCTTTGAGCTTGTTTGGTGATTATACTTCGTATTCAAATTTAGACGCTAGCACCGGAGATTATCAAGAGGAAGGAGAATTCTACCCGAAGAAGAAGGAGAAAACCTAGAGAACTACCAAGGCAAGATAATACTCTTGCAAAGTGCAAAGCTCACTTTGAGCAAGGCACCATGATTCTTACTTTTCTTTATACCAGCTTATCTTATGTGTACACCATACAAGTTCTACTTGTTGTGTTTTCCAAAGATAAACTAAAATTGGGATAGAGAACAAGATTACTAGATGAGTAGAGATAGCAAAGCAAGGTAGCACCCCTCATGATTAGTGCTAGTGCTAAAGTACTAAAATTTGACTATATTAGATGGGAGCATGTGAATGGTTGATTTTGAAACCTTGGAATGATGAAGCATTCCATTGAAGAGTTTGAAGTTGAATGTGAACAAGAGAAGATGGTGATTTTTGATAAAACCTGATATTGGTTTGAATGCGATACCTTTCCAATTTTTGAGTACCCCCACAATACCTGATTATGGGTAGGGCTTAACCGGAAGTTTATAGATTTTAGTATGAGTTCCCTCCGAACACACATCATAGGGGTTATGCCGAGGCTGCCTCCGTTGTTGAGAAAGGATGTGATTTGAGGTGAAATTGTACGGCCAAGCCCTCGTGCGGTTCCCGGGTTAACAGCTTGGTTTTCACTCGGGAGGCCAAGCTCATGGGGAGAGGTGCTCATACTAGGATATGTAAGTGAAAGGTTATGGTTGATGATCCGCGTACTCGTGTTACGGTGACTCGGAGTTATTCCGACGGATGTAAATCAAATGTTGTGGCACAAGTGTGCAACCTCTCGCAGAGTGTAAATCTATTCGAATAGCCGTGTCCACGGTTACGGACGGTTGGAAGGGCCATACAGTTTCCGGTGTCAGATTTTTTTGAAAGCTTTAGTAAATGTGAATGGTGACTTGGTGACTCTTGGGTTTTGAACCAATGATGTGGGAATGACACTAATGTTCCCACTTATGTTAGTTAGCACATGATCCAAGCTTGTGAACTAAAATATGGCTTATGCAAGTTAAATTAGAACTTAGTTTCTTTAATAGGCATTTTACAATAGTATTAGTTTGCAAGTACTTGAAGTACTTACGGCTTTGTCCCCGGCTATTCAAATGGCCGCAGTATGAGGAGGAACAGAACTATCACGAGGATGACCAGCAGGACGCCTACGACAACTAGGGGTTTCGACGTCAAATGTTGGCCTCGTGGACTAGAGAGTCCCGTTACTATTACGCTTCCGCTATGTATGAACTTATGTATGTTGTTGATGGTGAGATCAACTATTTGTGTAATATGAATCATGTGATTCAAGATTGTAAGACATTATGGCTTGTAATAAATAATGATCTGTGATATTCAACTATTATGCCTCGCAACAACATTATCCCGGGATTGCGATGAATGACATAATAGGCATCCGGACTTAAAAATCCGGTGTTGACAAGTTGGTATCGGAGCCATTGTTTGACCTTAGAAAACCTTAGTTAGAATGGGCGTTCATAAAAACATAACTTTGAAATACAAAGGAAAAGGTTATTTATGAAAAGTTCTTCATATTCTTGTCTTGGAGGCTTTTTCGAAACTTGATAAAAACATGCTCTTTCTTATTATGTCTACCTAAAACTGTGCCACACTTGATCAAATGTCTAACTTACTCTCCTAATTCACTTTCAGATGGAGCCCAACGCACTCGTCAACACCAAGTTTTACCAACT
The DNA here is from genome assembly GCF_022539505.1 of Lolium rigidum. Taxonomy (NCBI): domain Eukaryota; kingdom Viridiplantae; phylum Streptophyta; class Magnoliopsida; order Poales; family Poaceae; genus Lolium; species Lolium rigidum. The sequence goes on from NC_061513.1 coordinate 302,548,628, forward strand.
TGGTAACGGAGGCAGCTTGATCTTCGAGCACGATCTCACCGCGGTCTCGAACTTTCGGGGCGCCTCCGGCCCGAGTTCCATGGGATCCGGATGGATGATCAGCCCGGCGGAGAGCTACGGTGGATCATTATCGTGGATCTGAGGGGGAACATGGAGTCTCCTACCACGGACAGGATCCTGTTCTCCTTCCGTGAGAGCAACTGGCTCGATGGACTGGCACGCGGCCTGCGGGAGGCACTGGCTCGCCTTTGCGGACGTGAACACGGTACGCCCGCTTGCGTCCCGTTTCGCTCACCTAGTGAAGCGTGATGCCAACGGAGTACCTATGGCCCTGCAGTCCCACCCTGAGCTGAGGCATCACGCCGAGCATCTAGACTTCATGCTGTATCACACTCAGCTGGATCTGGATAACGCCCGGATGTATGCGAACCAGACTCACCTCGCCCTGGCTACGCATGGAGATGCCATCAAGCATCTGTCCCGGTGCCGCAACAAGCTTCGCCTGAAGTGCGCGAAGAAGGATGTCACCATTACACGCCTTCGCGCACAGATAGCATCACTTGAGGCCACCGTCAAGGCCCAGGAGGAGCAGCTGATGGAGATAGAGGAAGACGAGGTCGGTATCGATATTACGGGAGGAGATGCCTTCCTGAGTAACGACGACGACTTCGAGGAGGACGAGTTCACGGAGGAGGAGGACTACGAGTTCCTGGAGCCAGGACCTGATGATGTCGTTCCCATCGACATCAAGGATGAGGGTAGTCACACTTGAGCACTGATGTAGGTGTGAGTTGTATCCCGTCCCGTGTATCGTAGCATGAAGGGTTCTTAAAACCCTGGGTATGAGTGTGTTTTCATTCCTTGTATCGTAGTCTGAAAAAAATGGTTCTTAAAACCATGGGATGAATGGCATGTAGTTTGTAATGTGTTATGTGGAATGAATGAATGTTTGTGTGTGTCATCCAAAGCATTCAAAAAAAATTTTTAAGTCTTGAACTCATTCAAAATAAACCATAAAAATTCCCTCTTATCTTATAATCTCCTGTATGTTCAGATGGCCCCTCCCAATCGCAACAACAACGATGCTATGATGCAACTGCTGCAAACCTCGCCGGCGAGACGGGAGACCGAAAGAGCTGAACGTCAAGCCAACATCACCGCACCGCAAAACCTTGCAAACCAAGGCCATGGAAACCATGATCATCCCGGATCCAAGCTCAAGAACTTTCGGAATACCAACCCTCCGGTGTTCAGCCAAGACGGAGGAACCCCTCGATGCCGATGACTGGCTTCAGACCATGGAGAACAACTTGGAGGTAGCGGGAGTAGAACCCAACGAGATGGTCCTGTTTGCCACTCATTACCTCGCAGGACCTGCCCGAGCCTGGTGGATTAGCACACGTGCCATGAATGGAGGTCAGTTCATGACTTGGGCAGATTTCAAGCTCAAGTTCAGCAAGTATCATGTACCCCCGGGTCTTATCAAGAAGATGAGGGATGAGTTCCGTGAATTGAAGCAAGGTCGCATGACGGTGGTAGAATACCGCGACAGGTTCCTTACCCCGTCAAGGTACGCCCCGATGAGACCGACACCACCGAGAAGAGGCAGGAGAGATTCTCGAACGGATCGCATGATGAGATGCGGACGGTTCTCGTCAACATCCCCTTCACCGACCTCGAAGCCCTTGTTGACTCAGCCATCCGGATGGAAGGCAAGCTGAACCAAGCCAACGAGAACCGCAAACGTCGCATGATGCACCGAGTGGGCCTAGCAATGCCCCGAAGTATCGCCCCAGCTCAAGCGGAGGTTTCACTCCGAGGAACAACAACAAGCCCCCTATGCGGAACTCGCGCCCCGGTTATCGGAACCGGAGTGGAGGAAACTCTAGGCCGGAGGCCACACCAACAACTACAACAACAACAACAACTTCAACCGCGCTCCGCCCAGCAGCTCCCAACAACACCAACAACACCAACACCGCTCCAAGGACCGGAAGCAACGCCGTTCCTGTCGCCACCAAGGACAAGTCCACTATCACCTGCTATGAGTGCGGAGTAGTGGGGCACTACTCCAACGAGTGTCCCAAGAGACTCGCCAAGCTCGCCGGCAACACCGCCGCACCCGCTCGAGCGGCAACGCCGCGTTTCCACAGGAAAGAAGTTCGCCCCCAACAACCCCAATAACCGCAACGGCCGTCTCTTTCACATGAATGCCGAAGAAGCCCGGGAAGCACCGGAGGTTGTACTCGGGTATGTTTCTCGTCAACTCAGTACCTGCCAGAGTGTTGTTTGATTCCGGAGCATCTCATTCTTTTGTCACTGAAGACTTTGCATCAACAAGTAAAATTCAACCCCTCAGTTTGAAACATGTCATGATAGTTCAAATCCCCGGATCAACCACTAAAGCCGAGAAAATTTTGTAAAAATGTACCCATCGGAATTCATGAAGTAGAGTTCTATGCCAATTTGATAATTTTGGGAACCAAAGGTTTGGAAGTAGTACTGGGAATGGATTGGATGGCGAAACATCATGGAATGATTGATCGTGCCAAGAAAGCCATCACCATGACCGAGTAGCACCGGTATCTTAGTGGAACATGTCTCCGAACTGCTCCCTAGAAAGTTTACTTGCAACCAGAGCGTAGCCAAGCCAACTCTGGATCAAATCAGGGTCGTTTGTCGATATCCTGATGTGTTCCCGGATGGTTTACCCGGTATGCCCCCAGACCGGGATATCGAGTTTATCATCGAGTTAATTCCCGGAACCGGACCTATAGCCCGAGAGCCTACGAGCATGAACCCAGCAGAGCTAGTAGAGTCGAAGAAGCAACTGGATGAACTGTTAGCCAAAGGTCCGATTAGACCAAGTGCGTCACCTTGGAGATCCCCGTTTTGTTTGTGGATAAGAAGGATGGTGCCGGTCGTTTATGTACGGACTATCGTAAACTTAACGATGTCACCATCAAGAACAAATACCCTTTGCCGAAGATAGAAGATTTGTTTGATCAGCTGACCGGAGCCATAGTGTTCTCAAAGATTGATCTCGGGATCTGGATATCACCGACTGAAGATCCGAGCATCGGACATTCCCAAAACTGCCTTTACTACTAGATATGGATTGTACGAGTACAATGTCATGTCATTTGGATTAACCAATGCCCCTGCTTATTTCATGAATCTCATGAATAAGATCTTCATGAACTTCCTGGATAAGTTTGTTGTCGTTTTCATCGATGACATCCTAATCTACTCCAAATCCGAGGAAGAACATGAACAACACCTAGAAGCTGTCCTAGAGACCCTGAGAGAGCATAAGCTGTATGCTAAGTTCAGCAAATGTGAGTTTTGGTTAAAGGAAGTTGGATTCCTGGGACATATCTTGTCCGCAGGAGGAATTGCCGTAGACCCCGCCAAGATCAAGACCGTTGCAGAATGGAAAGCCCCAACCACCCAGACCGAGGTCCGTGCTTTTCTTGGATTAGCCGGATACTACCGCAGATTTGTAGAAGGCTTTTCGAGTATCGCTCGACCAATGACCCAATTGCTGAAGAAAGATAAGAAGTTCGAATGGACGGACAAATGTGAAGAGAGTTTTCAACAACTCAAGCTTAGACTGACCACAGCCCCAATTCTGATCATGCCGGACATCACCAAACCCTTTGATGTTTACTGGCGATGCATCCAAGATTGGTCTCGGATGTGTGCTTATGCAAGAAGGCAAAGTGATCTCTTATTTGTCCCGGCAACCGAAGCAGCATGAGCAGAACTACCCCACCCATGACCTCGAACTCGCAGCCGTAGTTTTAGCACTCAAGGTGTGGCGTCATTACCTCATGGGTAATCGCTGCGAGATCTATTCGGATCACAAGAGCCAGAAGTATATCTTTACCCAGAAGGAGCTGAACATGAGACAAAGGAGATGGTTAGAACTGATTAAGGATTATGATATGGAGATCCACTACCACCCCGGCAAGGCCAATGTGGTAGCGGATGCGTTGAGTAGACTGCCGTGTCAGTTGAATTCAATGATAGCAGAAGAACAACCCAGCCTGTACCAAGAGTTTGAACAGTTTAGAATGGAGCTAGTCAGTGAAGGATTCTTAGCTAGCATGGAGCTACAACCTACCTGGATGGGACAGATCAAGGAAGCTCAGAAGGGAAATGCCAGCATTGATGGAATCAAGACCCAGATAGTCGCAGGAAAGGCCCCAGGATTCACGGTAGATGAAGCCGGAGTTCTTTGGTACAAAGGACGTCTCTGCGTACCATCGGATTCAGACCTGAAGCAAGTCATTCTGAAGGAAGCCCATGACACCTTATACTCTATTCACCCCGGAGGTACCAAGATGTACCAAGATTTGAAGGAACAATTTTGGTGGCATGGAATGAAGAGGGAGATCGGAAGCTACATCGCCAAGTGTGATATCCGTCGGCGAGTCAAGGCTGAACATCGGCGACCCGCAGGACTGCCGCAACCATTGCGGATTCCGGAATGGAAGTGGGACTCGGTAGGAATGGACTTTATCACCTGGTTTACCCAAATCCAGCAAAGGCAATGATTCTATATGGGTAGTGGTGGATAGATTGACCAAAGTAGCCCATTTCATCGCCGTCAAGACCACCTACCAAGGACCAAAGTTAGCTGAGCTGTACATCTCCAGAATAGTCGCCCTGCACGGAACCCCGAAGTCGATAGTGTCAGATAGAGGATCCCAGTTCACCTCAAGATTCTGGCAGAAAGTGCATGAAGGACTAGGAACCCGTCTGAACTTCAGCACCGCCTATCACCCGCAGACCGATGGACAGACTGAGAGAGTCAACCAGATACTAGAGGACATGTTGAGAGCATGCGTACTAGAGTACGGATCCAAGTGGGAAGATTGCCTGCCTTACGCAGAATTCTCCTACAACAACAGTTATCAAGCCAGCCTACGAGATGGCCCCCTTTGAAGCTTTGTACGGAAGGAAGTGCCGTACCCCACCGAACTGGTCGGAAGTCGGAGAAAGCCAAGTCTTTGGACCTGATGTTCTTCGTGAAGCCGAAGAGAAGGTGCACAAGATCCGAGAGTACCTCAAGACCGCTCGGTCCCGACGAAGAGTTACGCCGACAAGAGACGCCGAGAGATGACCTTCGAGATCGGAGATTTTGTCTATCTCAAGGTATCCCCCCGAAAGGAATGCGGAGATTTCAGCTGAAAGGAAAGCTTGCCCCTAGATATGTCGGACCTTTCAAAGTTCTGAGTCGCCGAGGCGAAGTATCCTATCAATTAGAGTTACCCGAAGAAATGTCGGCCGTGCACGACGTATTTCACATCTCACTCTCGCGGAAGTGCTCGGAAGTCCCCGAGAAGACGGAAGTGTTCAAAAACATCGATCACCGTTCGGTGGATATCAACCAAGACCCGACATACCGCGAAGTACCGATTCGCATCTTGGAAGAAGCATACCGAACCACTCGCACCCGAAGCATCAAGTTTCTGAAGATACAGTGGAGCAACCATACCGAAGATGAAGCCACTTGGGAGCGAGAGGAAGATATGAAGAAGGAGTACCCAGATCTCTTTAGTACCTAATTTTCTTTTAGATCTCGGGACGAGATCTTTTGTAAGGGGAAGGGTTTGTAACACCTCAAATTTCAAATAAAGGAAGAAGAACCAATCCAATTATCCAAATTTGAGAACCAACAAAAACTTTTCAAAATTCATATAGTGCCCTGCATAGGACTTGTGCATTTTGAGTGCTATGCCATGATGAGTGTTATTTTGTGTATGTAATAAACTCCACAACCCTAGAGTGATCCCATGATGATCACCAAACAAATAAATGAAAAAGAGAAAGAAATCAAATAAGAATAAAACCCTAAAAACCCTAACATATGCCATATGATATTTTTACAAACTTTGACCCTAGACCCAATTAGTCTTCACCACTAGTGGTAATAGGTTATTAAATAGTTATTACAACTTTGAGAATCAAAGAAACCTCAATTAAATCAAAGCTAAGAATTAAAACTTGCTCACATAAGATAATGGTCCTTTTTGACAATTACAATCTGGTCATCACTTTGAGCCTCTCTATTTCAAAATTTCTAAACCAAACACCTCCAACTCTTTGCATGCCATCCAAGTATACAACACAATGAACAACTTTTGTAAAATGGACCATACCAAATTCATCTTGGATCAAGAGCTAGGATCAAGCAAAGTAGAGATTTTTTAACAAAAACAAGATCATCACATTTTTGAAATTGATCAAACCAGACCACTCCTTGATCAATTCTTGGCTCAATTCAGTGCATTGGACCTTCCTCTACCTAGCCCATGCAAAAACACACCATGGACACGATCGGAACATGGCCGGCCATGGCCATGCCGGCCACGTCGCCCCTCGACGCTCACCCCTCTCTCCCCGCCTCTCCAGCCCTAAGCAACCTTGTCAAACGCGTCGCCCACGATCCCGGAAGATCGCCCGTACCCGCCGTTGAACGAGAGGACGACGCCACGACCCGCCATCGCCGCGCCCGGTACGCTCCAGGTACGCCGCCAACGGCATGGCGACGTCACCGGTGCACGGACACGTCCACGCGGCGCTCGCCAGATCTCGCCGTACCCGACCATATCCGCGCGCCGTAGTACTTCTCTCGCCACGCGGAGCTTGCCGGACATGCTCGCGTCACCCCCTAGCGCCTACCGCCGCCGGAGAGGAAGCTTCCTTCCGCCACGGCCGCGACAGTACACGCACGGCCCCGACCATCGTACGCCTCGCATTAACTCGCCATGGACGCTCGCGGATTCGCCGTACCCTTGCGATCGTCGCTGCGTCACCGCCTAGCCCTCTAGCTCGCCGGAGACGTCGCGCCCACGACGACTTGCTCACTGCCCCGCGGCACCCCTCCCTCCTATAAATAGAGCACTCCCCGGACCAAACCAAGCACACCACCATGACCACCTCTCACCACCGCTCGCCTCGCACCGCTAGCCACCTCAATCGTCGCCGGAGCAAGCTCAATCGAGCGATCGGAGCCGCGGAAGCCCTGGTGAAATCGCCGTCGATCCGAGGCCGCCTCGAGCTTCGCCACGCGCTACAGGCTGCCTCGCCATCGTCTACACCTTCGTCAAGCCCACTGCCAACCCTAGCTGGAGCCACGGTGAGCTCGCCGACCCCCTACCGCCGCCGCCGCACGTCGGGTTCTCGTCGGAGACGACGATGAACGCGAGCCGTTGATCCGTGTTCTAATCCAACGCACCACCTCGCCCCATACCGTTTCGGTGACGCTGAGTCACTGACGCGCGGACCCCACCCTGTCAGCGCGCTGCGCGTCCGTGGACCGTGGTTGGGCTGAACTAGGTTGGTTTGGGCCGTTTTTAAACCTTTAGGCCCACTTAGCTTTCCCGCGTAGCCCGAGTAATTCAAATTCGAATTATCCAAATCCATTTAATCTCAATACTGGTTCCAACTTTGAAATTCAATAGATTGAAATTGGCTAAACCAAATTTGATGAACTTTATATTGTTGGAAAGCTAGGAAAAAGACCTAACTAATGCCACTGGCCCCATGGTCAAATTCTTGGTAGAATAAATGTGATAAAAATAACAAGACAGGGACTTTTACTTATTCAAATAATTATTAAAAAATCAACCAAAATAGATATGAAGTCAATTCCAACTCTAGTAGCTCACATATGACTTACACTAATTGTTTCTGCAAGAAAATGGTGTGGTCACTTTGCATGATCATGCCCTAGTTTAATTAATGGATCATTTGACTAGTTTAACTAGTTGATATTATCCAAAACTATTAAAGTAAATCATGTGAAGTTGTATACTTCATTTAAACTTGTCTCACCTGAATTCATGGGATGTTTGGACCCCTGGTTTCAAACTCTCTTATATGAATTACTTGGGATTTAAATCAAATGTAGTGTTATTTAAATAGTATGAGGTGGTCTACCTCATTTAAATCATTTTCTCCAATAATGATGATGAATGGTTGACTTGGGTCAACCTAGGATTCAAGTATTGCTGTGGAGAAATTAAATCTTAAGAAGATTCAATGAGAGGAAATTATTTCCCAAACACCATATGAACCCTATTTCTCACATAGGAATAAGAGGAAATCATTTTTCCTCAAGTCACCCAACAATACACTTATTTATTTTATGTGTGTGCTTAGTATAGTTTGTGTGAAGTAATAATGTGTGTAGAATAGCCTTTGAGCTTGTTTGGTGATTATACTTCGTATTCAAATTTAGACGCTAGCACCGGAGATTATCAAGAGGAAGGAGAATTCTACCCGGAAGAAGAAGGAGAAAACCTAGAGAACTACCAAGGCAAGATAATACTCTTGCAAAGTGCAAAGCTCACTTTGAGCAAGGCACCATGATTCTTACTTTTCTTTATACCAGCTTATCTTATGTGTACACCATACAAGTTCTACTTGTTGTGTTTTCCAAAGATAAACTAAAATTGGGATAGAGAACAAGATTACTAGATGAGTAGAGATAGCAAAGCAAGGTAGCACCCCTCATGATTAGTGCTAGTGCTAAAGTACTAAAATTTGACTATATTAGATGGGAGCATGTGAATGGTTGATTTTGAAACCTTGGAATGATGAAGCATTCCATTGAAGAGTTTGAAGTTGAATGTGAACAAGAGAAGATGGTGATTTTTGATAAAACCTGATATTGGTTTGAATGCGATACCTTTCCAATTTTTGAGTACCCCCACAATACCCGATTATGGGTAGGGCTTAACTGGAAGTTTATAGATTTTAGTATGAGTTCCCTCTGAACACACATCATAGGGGTTATGCCGAGGCTGCCTCCGTTGTTGAGAAAGGATGTGATTTGAGGTGAAATTGTACGGCCAAGCCCTGTGCAGTTCCCAGGTTAACGGTTGGTTTTCACTTTGGGAGGCCAAGCTCATGGGGAGAGGTGCTCATACTAGGATATGTAAGTGAAAGGTTATGGTTGATGATCCGCGTACTGTGTTACGGTGACTCGGAGTTATTCCGACGGATGTAAATCAAATGTTGTGGCACAAGTGTGCAACCTCTGCAGAGTGTAAATCTATTCGAATAGCCGTGTCCACGGTTACGGACGGTTGGAAGGGCCATACAGTTTCCGGTGTCAGATTTTTGAAAGCTTTAGTAAATGTGAATGGTGACTTGGTGACTCTTGGGTTTTGAACCAATGATGTGGGAATGACACTAATGTTCCCACTTATGTTAGTTAGCACATGATCCAAGCTTGTGAACTAAAATATGGCTTATGCAAGTTAAATTAGAACTTAGTTTCTTTAATAGGCATTTTACAATAGTATTAGTTTGCAAGTACTTGAAGTACTTACGGCTTTGTCCCCGGCTATTCAAATGGCCGAGTATGAGGAGGAACAGAACTATCACGAGGATGACCAGCAGGACGCCTACGACAACTAGGGGTTTCTGACGTCAAATGTTGGCCTGTGGACTAGAGAGTCCCGTTACTATTACGCTTCCGCTATGTATGAACTTATGTATGTTGTTGATGGTGAGATCAACTATTTGTGTAATATGAATCATGTGATTCAAGATTGTAAGACATTATGGCTTGTAATAAATAATGACTGTGATATTCAACTATTATGCCTCGCAACAACATTATCCTGGGATTGCGATGAATGACATAATAGGCATCTGGACTTAAAAATCCGGGTGTTGACAGTTAATTATTGGTTGAATGCATGTAGTTTCTGCTTTCTTCTACTGATTGTCAATGTATATGTTTTAGTTAAGTCTCAGTTAAAAGTCATATAGACTCTACTTCGAATACTTCTGATTAAGTCTGTATTCTCCCTTTTTTTCAGGCATTGCTACAAAATATGTAGATGGATAAGATGTGCAGTGACTTGCCAATTTACAATTTAATCTACTGGTTAGATCTTTCTTCAATTGACACTACACAACTATCAGGTTTTCAGATGTATATATCCAGAGGGATTTATACATCAGATGGCATTGGTGGTGAGAGAGATTGGCTTCATTTTTGTTGTAATTGTTAGATTTGGGGATTTTTATTGGTATTGCAAATTTTATATGGTTTCCCAAGGTGTCTTATAGTAAATGATTGGGAGCATGATCATATATGTTGTTCGGAGGCCTACACTATAGTTCGGATTAAAAGTGAGACTATCTTGGTTGGTCCATAGACAACCAAGCAAAGGGTGCATGATTGTAATTATTACCTGGTGAGTTGGGTTCCTCTTTTATTCTCAACAAGCTTGCAGCAACATAATACCCATACTTCTAAATATCAATTGGTGGACTGTATGTGGCGAGGATTTATTCCTTGGCATATTAACATGCTTTTTTCTTTTGGTGGTATCCTATTTTCTCCCCTTTAATTACAATATATTATATTTGATCTGTCCAACATGAGCCAATTAGAAGTATTAGTGTACAATGCCTCTTATGACTTTCTTTTCCTCGACTACCTTCATGGCTGCAATTTTCAAATTGTTCAATATTCACCTATTATCACCGTCTTGCTCAAGCAGCGGTTTTACAGGATATGTTAAACTATTACAATTTGACCGAGAGACTAAACTACACGGTTACAATTTGACCGAGAGATGAAAGAGTTCAAACCTTATAAACTATTTGCCTTCAAATAAGCGATTTTGTTATTATGCTAAGATTGTGCGGAGCATACATATATTCAAGATGATGAATTACAGTTTAGTAATTTTCTCTTGCTTTTCCTGATATAATGTGTACCATGATCAATTACAGTTCAGTAATTTTCTCTTGCTTTTCCTGATACTGTGTATCAGACATTAATCAAAAATCTAAATTATGATTCTCCTGATTATGGTATGTCTTACATGCAGAGAGAAAGGGTGGAACATGGCGATTAATCTTTCCCATGTTTGGTCTTGTGTTCGCTTATCCAATTTGTCTGCTATGCCAGGTTTGTAACTGGGCCGACACTTAGAGTGATTCATACCACCCTTCCTCATAGGAATATGTCAAGTTCTGGAGTTCCATGGGAGTCCAGCTTGAAAGCATTCGCCGAAGATGAGCTCAGTGATACTCAAAAGAGCACTGAAGAATTTCAAATTGAGTAATTGTGGATGTGAACTTAATAGGATAGAAGGAAATGATTCGTTTTGAAGGGCAGGGTATTATGCTCACCACTCACCATATAGTGCCAACCTTCCGATATCTGATACTGAAGTGCAAATACTGTCGATCATCCTTGCTGAGCTCTCCTGCAATTTCTTTTGTTTGCACATTGCCTTCCATCGCTTCATTTTTCTGAGTATAATGTCTATTGAGACTATGTACCTGCTATGCATACCTGTTGATTAATATGGTCTTTTGTCGTTCCGCTTTCTAGGATCAGTTCTCAGAATCAGCTCTATACGCAAGACAATGAAGCTTCTACCTATTCTACTACTACACGCAGCTGCTATATGTTAAGTTTCTCGAGCCGGTAAATTTGAAATGCCTGGTTCTAGAGTGCCCATTTAATGGACACGCGTCTTAGCGAGTGGGTTCCAGGCGGCCAAAATTGGCGAACCCGTGTGCATACCAATAACTGTTTTGCATGCACCAGCCACCAAGTGGCCTTTCACGTTGCATCGCCGTTAGTATACAGTTGGGATATGCTATGCAATGAGTATCAACAAGTGCCAAGGTCAGACACTTCAGAAGGTCGGGGTCAGACACTTCAGAAGGTCGGGGTCAGACACTTCAGAAGGTCGGGGTCAGACACTTTAGAAGGTCAGACACTTCAGAAAGTCGGGGTCAGACACTTTAGAAGGTCGGGGTCAGACACTTCAGAAGGTCGGGGTCAGACACTTTAGAAGGTCAGACACTTCAGAAGGTCGGGGTTTATGTTGCGATCTCAAGGGTAATATCAAGGGAAGGGCTCGTGCTAGGGCTTGATGAATCTGGCAACACAACTACCTATACAACAAACATAGTGTACCGGGAGGTCCTTGGCTATCTATAAGTGTTCCTTCCTACATGCTATATAATTTGTTTGCATATACGTAATTTATTTTCCACAGTTTTGTGTGATCGATATTCTTTCTCATTGTGTCTTCTTCCCAGCTACTTCTTGGCAGGATCACTGAATCTTCTGTTCCTTTTGGTGTTGTGGTATGTGGTATGGGTTTAGAATGGACAACCATCGATTTTTTGCAGCTGCCGCAACTCTCTCATATTCAATATCGGATGACCATATACAATTTTGAACAAGTTTCCATCCATAATTTAGTGCATATGAAGTTCTACGTCCTCTACATAGTGTTCTCCTCTAGGATCGATGACTTCCCTCGTGAACCATCCAGCTAGTTCCTCTTGAAGTGGTCGGAAGCGAGCTTCTGGACTAAGCGTCTTCCGGAGGTTATTCCTCTTGATGTTGTTCTCAGACGGCTGGTCCCGCTCATTGGTGTATCTCCGGATCCTCTCACAAACATAGTATCCACATAGATTGGTCCCCGGTGGCTGAATATCCCCGAGTCCCGAGCACTCGCCCTTTTAAATTGTAGCTCTTTTTTGAATTCACCGACCTTTTCATCTACGAACCGTCTCCAAACCCAACGAGGCAAAGAAAATTAAATGAACAAGAGAGTTATTAATTAGTTACTTGATATTAGGAAATGATGAACGAAATAGGCCGATCGATATAGAGTGCAAATGAATGAAAATAATTACTTTTGCATCATTTTTCTCATGTCGGCCCAAAGCGCCGGATCCATATTCAGAGAGCCGTGGACGAGAACTGTGGAGGTGTGAAATTGAATTACCATCGGAATCCAATGAAACCTCGCGGACACGATACATGCACAGTCATGCATAACTCATCGATTAGCCACATACCATGCATGGAGTAAACAAAAGAGAATGTTCTCAAGACAGAAACACTCACCCAAAATGGTAAGGAAATAGAATATCACTTTTGAGTTCCTGTTTTCTAAGAAACCGCCACAGGTCATCCTCCACGTCGGCGGGGTGGTGTTCAAACACATATGAATTAACGATTTGTGGGTCAATGAACCCAACATCATGGATGCTCCTTATTCGCATTTCCCGCTTCTTCATTCTGCATAATAGCGTACACAACAAGATAGTAAGGACAATATATATATATATATATATATATATATATAGTGCAGGCAATGAACGAGATGGGGTAGAAATTAATAAATCACTTACAGGACGTAGCAACTGATGATAGATTTGTCGATCTCGCGCAGATTGAACAGTTGGAACAATTCACTCCGATGAATTGTTATATAGTAATGTTTGAAGTGATGCTCATATCTAACTTCCGCATAAATATAGTCTTTGGCGTTTTTAAGTTTTATGTAACCCTTGTACCAATTTAGCAGACCTTTCATTTGTCGAGGTAGATCCTCTTCTCGCGCAGGCTCGACGAGAGGGCCATTCTCCACATATGTAAATACTACGTCCTTCATTGGCGCCTCATCAAGGCCTAACAGTGCACGAAGAGTGATACCTAAGTTGGCCGCTTGTTCTCTGGCACTCGTTACAGTCAATCTCTGTGCTGCCGCAGCTGCTATGATATCGGGGGCATCCGGACCGGCGGCTTTCACTATGAGCGGGGCGATCGATTGTTTACTTTGTTCCCCGAGCTGGGCAACTTGTTTCCCCCCTTTTTATTTTCTAATTCTTTCTCGGCCTCCTCCTGCTTCTCCGCCAACTCTTGGTTCCTCTTGAACGCGAGTGCTTGCCTACGAAGTTCACGTGCATAGTCGTCAGGTCGATTCTTCGCGACTTGGGACGGTGTGTTCAAAAATGACTTAGCCAAGCTCTTTTCCTTCTCAGAAAATACTTGCTTGGGCTCGGGCTCTCTTTTCTTCTTGCAGTCCGCCTTCCATTTCTCATAATCAGCAGCCGCGTGTGCGTCGACTTCCTCGGCACTACGTTCCCAAGGCCTTGTGGGGAGAGGCTTCAGTGATGGCTCGGTATCTTTGTGGTTCTAGGTACATAAGGGTCCGGGTTAATAACCCAGGATCGCTCTCGCTTCTTCGCCGGAGGTGGATTGGGGGGCGACGTCTGATCACCCGCCGGACGAGGACTGGGGGGTGGCGTCTGCTTACCCGCCGGAGGTGAATTGGGGGGCGGCGTCGGCTGACGTGAAGGAGGTGTAGGTGAACCACCACCACCACCACCGCCGCCACCGCCACCACCACCGGAGGGGGTGGACTTGTTTGCCTTGGCGCCTCGCCTGGAAACTTGATAAACTTCTTTTTCCACAGAATGAACCGGCGCTTGACACCTCCAAGTCTTCTCTCCCCTTCGGGTGTAGCAATGTCAATCTCCAGTTCCTCAAACCCTGGGACTATTTCCTCCACCATGACACGAGCATAGCCATCTGGAATGGGGTTGTTGTGGTGGAGTGCTCCAGGCTCACATGGTAAAGCACTGCCGATGGCTATCTTCGTGGACATGTTCCCAATTGGATAATGCATATGACATTCTTTCATCTCATTTACATCGTCCACGGGGTAGCGAGGAGGCTCCGGTGCAGTAATTTCGACCGCCGTTGCATTATCAGTAGCCGGCGGGTTCTCCGTGGAAGCCACGCTGCTTCTCATCCGCGGCTGGCTTCCGAGATCCGCTGGATGATCTTCATGCGCCCCAGCTGCCGATCTTTCTTGTACTAGTATACTCATGGTTTTCTTCATCGTATCGAATTCCGATACCAACCGTGCCATAACATCTGCATCCCGATCAATCTTTCTCTTACGGCTTCTGTAACCGTACAGGTCATCTTTCTGGGAGAACCCTATTTTCCACGGAATGTTCCCGGACATGCCTCGTACACGTCCTCCGTGTTCAGGATTCCCGAGGGCTTTTGTCGGCCGCGTCGTTCTCTCTCGCTGAACTTGATCTTCCCTGGCTTGAGCATCCCTCATTGCGTCAATAAGGGCTTGGGTGGGTTTAAACGTTTTGTTCTTGTGAACACACGCCCTCGTCTCCGGGTCTAGCGTTCCCCCATGCCCGTACCACCAGCTTTTGGCCCTTGGGTCCCATCCCTCCGTACTCGGACGGATTCCTCGCGTCCTCAGCCTCGTTCTCCATCTTCTCCCACCTAGGCTCCCAAAGGAGATACCCTCCTGGCCCCATAATATGATTGTACTCCTTCTTAGCCGCATTTTCCTTATTTTTTTCGATAATTCAATGAACTGCTCCGATTTCTTCTGCTTCACAAAGTCTGGCCAATCATGTTTCAGTTTCTCATATTGTCCTGTGAAATTCGGAGTCTTGTTCTGTTGACATAGTCACGGGTTAGATTTTGCTTGAATTTCCGAATGTTTCGGCCATCTTATGAAGAGCGAACTCTTTGACTAGCCTCCTCCTCTTCTTGTTTTCCTCAATCTTGTTACCCTCCTCATCGAACTTGTGGTATTCCGGAGGTAGGACGAAATGTTCCATAAGCTTTTTCAAGCAATCTTTTTTTGTTCTCTTGTCGACAAAAGTGAAACCAAGACGTGCCTTCTTTGGCTCATTCCACTCCTGGAGGGTGATCGAGACGTTCTCTCTAACAACGACTCCGCATTGGTTGATAAACTTGGTGGAGTGCTTGCGGGGCTCCAGCGGCCTGCCGGTTGCACTTTCGAGAACCTCGATGGTATATGTTTCTCCTTGTTTGAGCGTCTTGGTTGCGCCACGCTTTGACGACGTACTCGATTGTTTCGACGATCCGGCCGAGGGCTAAAATAAGAAAGAGATTCGCGCGCGTTAGTACACACATATTTATTCAAATCAGTAAGTTTGTATCACCAGAGGCTCAACGTATATATATACCTCGGCGCCGGAGCTGGTTGCTACTTGCAATTGAAGATCGTCGTTTATGGACGTTTCTTCCCCATCATCTTGCTGACGGCCTTCATCTTGACCGTCAAGATTCAGATAAGAAGAAATATCCTCGAGGTCTTCTTCATCTTGTTCGGTCGGCACATAAATAATATCGCCTTTGATGATGCCAAATATATGGTCTTCAGCTTCTTGATCATAGTTGTCCATAATCGGGTCAAAACATGTAGTAAAAACTAATTAATTGTGTATATGCCAGCATTATCACATCTCTTCTACATATAAAGAGAGAGGGCGACGAGGGAGGCGAGAGGGGGGACGCGTGTTATATGCGGAGGATCGACCTCGCAGTGACCGCGTGACCGAGAGACCGGTGGCGGTGGCGAAGCGGTGGCGAAAGGGCGGTGGCGGTGCCGATGACACATAACCCTCGCCGCCCCCTCTCGATCCCAAAAAAAAACACCGCGCGTATACGGATGGGGCGACGAGCGCGCTGCCGGCCCCCTCCGTATACGCGCGGTGGTTAAGTCAAATTTTAGTTAAGTCAAAAAATTTAAGACAAAATTTTTAAGTCAAATTTTGAGTTCTTTTAAAAGTGAAAAAATACAAATAATATATATGTTAAGTTATTTTGAGTTCTTTTAAAAGTGAAAAAATACAAAAGTGAAAATTTAGTTCATATTTTTGAGTTCTTTTGTTAAGTTATTTTGTTAAGTTATTTTTGTTAAATTTTGTTAAGTTATTTTGTTAAGTTACTGTTTTTGTGAAGTTCAATTTTTTTGTTAAGTTAATTAAAGCTTTTGTGAAGTTAAATTTTGTGTTAATAAAAAAAAAGGGAGATGGAGGGGCCGGGCCGGGCGCCGCCCTACTGTACGTGTGCGTGGCGCGCGCCCCCGGCCGGCGGCCGCCGGCCTCCCCTCTCTCTGTGTGTGCGGTGCGCGCGCGGCAGCGCCGGCGCCGGCGGGGAAGACGCCGGGGAAGGAGAGCGCGCGGGGGAGCGTCGGCAATGCCGGCCGGCGGCAGCAGTACGTACGGCGTGTGGCGCGCGCGCGGTGTGGCGACGGCGGCGTCGAGGGGCGGCGCGCGGCGGCGCCGTGCGGAGAGCGGCGGTCGGCGAGGGGCTGGTGGCGGTCGGCGAGGGCGGCGCAGTCGGCGAGGGCGGCGGGCAACCTGACGGCGTCCAGAGAGAAGCTTCGTGCGCGCGGAGACGATCGGAGAAGACGAGATGGGGGCTGCGGCGGTTCGGGCGCTCCCATTTATAGTGGGCGACCTTTGGTCGCGGTTGGGGTCGCCAACCGTGAATAAAGGGGTACCTTTAGTCGCGGTTGGCGACCCAACCGCGACCAAAGGCCAATTTTCGCCGGGTTTTCGTTTCCCGCGGAAAATACCCTTTAGTCGCGGTTGGTGAGGCCAACCGCGACTAAAGGTTATTTTTCAAATTACTTTTATTTTTCAAAATGTTAAAAATACATATAATATATCAATAAATTCAGAAAAATAAAACTAATTCATTTCCAAATCTTAAAAATACAAATAATATATCAAAAAATTCAGGAAAATAAAACTAGTTCATTTAAAAATCTTAAAAATACCAATAATATATGAAAAAATTCAGAAAAATAAATCTAATTTATTTCAAAATCTAAAAAATACAAATAATATATCAAAAAATTCAGAAAAATAAAACTAATTCATTTAAAAAAATTAAAAATACAAATAATATATCAAAAAATTCAGAAAAATTAAACTAATTCATTTAAACAATTTAAAAATACAAATAATATATCAAAAAATTCAGAAAAATTAAACTAATTCATTTAAAAATCTTACTACATTTCTTCCTCTTCTTCCCGCCATTTCTTCCCTGTCTTCCCGCCTCTTTCTTCCCACCACTTTCTTCCCGTCACTTTCTTCCCGCCACTTTCTTCCCGCCTCCTGTCTTCCCGCTCCCATTTTTCCCGCCATTTCTCACTACATATATTTTTCCCGTGCGACGTGTAGCCACCGCTTCCACGTGCCTCGCCCCGCCGAAGCCGGCGTGCGACGTGTAGCCACCGCTTCCACGTGCCTCGCCCCGCCGACGCCGGTGTGCGACGTGTGTAGCCGTGGCTTACACGTGCCATGCCCCGCGTGCGCTATATAGAGCGACGAGTGCGGGCGCAACCACACGTCGCCACCGCCTCCGCTCATTCATCTCCGGGATGCCTCCACGTCGTCGAGGGCGTCCGGTTTCCGTGGCGTTCGAGTGCGTCCGAGCGGTAGGTTCACCGCCGAGATACGCGCCGGTGGCTTCTGCCTCACCCTCGGCACGTACAACACGCCGGAGCTGGCGGCGCGCGCTTACAACCCGGCAGCGTGGCGCTTTCGGCGGCCAGGGCGCGACATGAACTTCCCGGATGTTGAATTGCTAGAGGAGGCGGAGTTCCTCGCGCCACCGCCGTGCCTCGTCGACGACGAGGACCATCGCCGGCACCGCCAGTTGCAGCGCAGGATCGCCATCGCCGAGCGCGATGAGCAGTTGATGCGCCAGTGGAGGGCGCAGTTCCCCAACGATGTCGACAACACCGACGCGTTCTTTGCTAACCTTAGGGCACAGCGCAGGTCCAACAGGCGCCACCATCGGGCCGTCGCCGCCTTCGAGCTCGAGAACCCGAATACAACTTGGACCGAAAACGACCCTCGGTGGGATGACATTTGGACGGAGACAACCTCCGACGACGAGTAGAGATCGACTAGACTTGGAATTTATCTATTTTATTGTAATTTCAATAAAGTCGTTGTCGGTTCTATTAGTTTAAATTTAGCTTATAAAGTCGTTGTCGGTTGTTTTTGTTCAATAAAGTGGTTGACACGAAATTTATTACGATTGAACTAAAATTAAAGTACAGAGCTCAACTGAAAGTTAAGATACATGGCCAGATTCGAAGGAGGCGGCTCTGTCTTTCCGGCGCCGGCCCCCTCTTCCCGCCTCTGTCTTTCCGCCGACCCCTCTTCCCGCCTCTGTCTTTCAGCCGGCCCCCTCTTCCCGCCTCTGTCTTTCCGCTGACCCCCTCTTCCCGCCTCTTTCTTCCCGCCACTTTCTTCCCGCCTCCTGTCTTCCCGCTCCCATTTTTCCCGCCACTTTCTTCCCGCCTCCTGTCTTCCCGCCTCCTGTCTTCCCGCCTCTTTCTTCCCGCCACTTTCTTCCCGCCTCCTGCCTTCCCGCTCCCATTTTTCCCGCCATTTCTCACTACATATATGTAGCTCGGCTTGGCCAGCATTATCACATCTCTACAATCTCTCATCACTCTCTCATGGCTTCCACCGCATCCACTCTAACCTACCAGCAGGTGGAGGAGCTTTGCGCCTCGAACTACCCTTGCCCACCGGGCTACCGCGTCCCCGCCGGGCCGGAGCCTAAGCGCCGGCGGCGTGCCGGTCCCTCCCCTCCCGCGAGGTACCGCGAGCCGGCGGCCATCACGAACCACTACTACCTCGACCTCACGCCGGAGCAGCGGATGAATCCCCGCCGGCATCCCGATAACCAGCATACTTGGGACGCCTTCTTCATCAATCGGCGTGAGAGGGCGCTCGCCGTGTATGAGGAGGACGGTCCGCCTCCCGGGAACTTCCACGAGGCCGGCCGTCGGCTATGGTGGTACGGCCGGACTCTGCGCAGCGTCATGGACTACATCACGGCCGGCGATATCCCCGCCCGCGCTGGCCTCGCTCGAGCCACGAGCGCCGGCCGACGACAGCCGACGACAGCGAGCCGACGACGACGGCGGCAACTTAGAAGGCGACGACTACCAGTACAACGGCGGCGACTATGAAGACTACGAGTATGCATATTATACGCCTAGGTAGGAGTATGACTAAATCACTCCAACTTTCATGTATCATCAGTGCTATCTCGAATCAATCGAATCATTCGAAAATGGACACCAGAACACATCACGGATAATATAATTCACATGATCCATTCAACAAAGTTTGGTACAATAAATTATTACACATCATTTTTTCCCTTGTGTCCCTGCTTGCTTACGATTGGGGCGCCGTATCCATGGAGCATCCTCATCATTTAACTTAATACTTGGGTCGGTGTTCACTTTGAAGGGCGGAATTTCACCAAACATATTATAATCTTCTGACATGTCTGTCTTGTCCTCCACTCCCACGATGTTTCTTTTCCCTGAAAGAACAATGTGGCGCTTTGGATCATCGCATGATGTACCGATCGTTTTCTTATCTTTCCGTTTCCTCGGTTTGCTACTCATGTCCTTGACATAGAAAACCTGAGCGACATCTTTCGCTAGGACGAATGGTTCGTCAAGGTAACCAAGATTGTTGAAATCCACCATTGTCATTCCGTATTGCTGGTCCACCTTTACCCCACCTCATGTTAGCTTGAACCATTTGCACCGGAACAAAGGGACCTTAAAGGAGGGTCCATAGTCAAGTTCCCATATCTCCTCTATGTAACCATAATATGTGACCTTTTGCCCATTCTCGGTTGCTCGCATCAAAGCGGTCACCACCGTTTTGGTTGGTGCTCTTTTTATCTTGGGCGATCGTGTAAAATGTATTCCCATTTATCTCGTACCCTTGGAAAGTCGTTATAGTCGAAGATGGTGTCTTGGCCAACATGTACAAACTGATCTACAACCTTATTGTCATGCATTAAATGTTTTCTCAACCAACCGCCGAAAGTCTCCATGTGGGCCTTCCTAATCCGAGATTCGAGCTTCCCGGGTTGTCCGAGCGTAAAATATTCTTGTGTTTCTCAAAGTACGGAGCCACCAAGCTGGAATTGGTCGAACCGTGTGGTGTGCTTCGATCGGAGAATGGCCGTCCATACATATCATTGATTTCCTTCCGATCGTGCCTTTTCCACTTAGTCTCCCCTCGTGCCGCGATCGAGGAAGACCAATCGGCTTAAGGTCGTGAACAAAGTCAACACAAAACTCAATTACCTCCTCATTTCCATAGCCCTTGGCGATGCTTCCTTCTGTCCTAGCACGGTTACGAACATATTTCTTTAATACTCCCATGAACCTCTCGAAGGGGAACATATTGTGTAGAAATACAGGACCGAGAATGGAAATCTCTTCGACTAGGTGAACCAGGAGGTGCGTCATAATATTGAAGAAGGATGGCGGGAACACCAACTCGAAACCGACAAGACATTGGACCACATCGTTCCGTAACCGTGGTAGAACTTCTGGATTGATTACCTTCCGAGAGATTGCATTGAGGAATGCACATAGCTTTACAATGGGTACTCGAACATTTTCCGGCGGGAGCCCCTCAAAGCAATCGGAAGCAATTGCGTCATAATCACGTGGCGGTCGTGAGACTTCAGGTTTTGGAACTTTTTCTCCGCCATGTTTATTATTCCCTTTATATTGGACGAGAATCCAGACGGGACCTTTATACCGCTCAGGCATTCAAAAAAGATGACCTTCTCTTCTATGGTCGTAGCGTAGCCGGCACGACCTTGAAACCATTCCGGATGCCGCTATCGTGGTCTTTCAAACGTTGCTGGTCCTGCCGTGCTTCCTTTGTATCATTTGTCTTCCCATACACGCCCAAGAAGCTTAGAAGGTTCACGCAAATATTCTTCGTAACATGCATCACGTCGATTGCAGAGCGGACATCTAGGACTTTCCAATATTCTAGCTCCCAAAATATAGATTTCTTCTTCCACATGGGTGCGTGCCCGTCAGCTCCCTTCGGAATTGATTGTCCGCCAGGACCCTTTCCAAAGATGACTTTCAAATCCTTGACCATATCAAATACCTCAGCACCAGCAGTGCTTCCGCAGTGCTTCGGCCGGTGATCTCGCCTTGCCGTTGTAATGCTTGCCTCTCTTTCTTACTGGATGAATTTTCGGAAGAAATCGACGATGCCCAAGGTACACGTTCTTCTTACAATTTGGCAAATGTACACTGTTAGTCTCATGTAAGCAGTGCGTGCATGCATTGTATCCCTTATTTGATAGTCCCGAAAGGTTACTAAGAGCAGGCCAATCGTTGATGGTTACGAAAAGTAACGCTCGTAGGTCAAATTCCTCTTCTTTGTGCTCATCCCACACACGGACACCAGGTCTGCCCCACAACTGTAAAAGTTGATCAACTAATGGCCTTAGGTACACATCGATGTCGTTGCCGGATTGCTTCGGACCTTGGATGAGCACTGGCATCATAATGAACTTCCGCTTCATGCACAACCAAGGAGGAAGGTTGTAGATGCATAGAGTCACGGGCC
Organism: Lolium rigidum; assembly: GCF_022539505.1. Classification (NCBI taxonomy): domain Eukaryota; kingdom Viridiplantae; phylum Streptophyta; class Magnoliopsida; order Poales; family Poaceae; genus Lolium; species Lolium rigidum. The sequence continues at coordinate 302,570,705 of NC_061513.1, forward strand.
GGGTGCTATGGCCGGAGCTCCGCTCGCCAAAAGGATTCATGCCATCCGTACTTAGACCAAATCTTATGTTCCTTGCGTCGGCTGCAAAATCTTTAAACTCTCTCGTCGATCTTTCTCCATTGCGTTCCATCTCGCGGGGTGTCTCAACTCCCCGTCCGACTTACGGTCCTCTTTGTGCCATCGCAACAACTTGGCATGCTCTTTGTTCCCGAACGAAGTTTCAACCGTGGTATTATAGGAGCATACCACATCACCTTGGCGGGAACCTTCTTCCCGGGTTTCTCGCCCTCAACATCGTCACCAGGGTCATCGCCTCGATCTTATAACGCAATGCGGTGCATACCGGGCATTCATTCAAATTCTCGTATTCACCGCGGTAGAGGATGCGATCGTTGATGCATGCATGTATCTTCGGAACCTCTAAACCTAGAGGGCAGACAACCTTCTTTGCTTCGTACGTACTGGAGGGCAACTCGTTATTCTTTGGAAACATATTCTTCAACATTTTCAGCAAGTTTTCAAATCCCGAGTCAGCTACACCTTCCCGTGCCTTCCATCTCAGCGAAATCCAGCTGTGCAGCCCAGCTTTTTCGGACCATTATCGCATCCTGGGTACAGCGACTTTTTGTGATCCTCTAACATGCGATCCAAATTCTCCCTCTCCTTTTCAGTTTCGCAGCGTCTCCGTGCATCAGCAATGGTCCGACCAAGATCATCAGCGGGCACATCACGCGCCTCTTCTTGATCACCTTCCCCTTCACCTTCCCCACCTTCAGCATCCTCCATGAAAGTATCACCGAAATGATCAAGATAGTTGTCATCGATCATATCATCCTCTTCTTCATCCTCTTCCATTATAACCCCTCTTTCTCCATGCTTGGTCCAACAATTATAGCTTGGCATGAAACCATGCCGAATCAGGTGCAGGTGAACTTCCCTTGAGGAAGAGTAACCCTCCTGATTCTTACAGCCAACACATGGACAGATAACAAAACCCCCATGCTTGTTCGCATTAGCCACTACGAGGAAATCTTTCAAACCCGTAGTGAATTCGCCGGAGAGTCGGTTAGCGTACATCCATTGCCGATTCATCTGCATTATTATAATATAAAATATATAATTAACCATCATGCATTTGTTAAACTAACTAGAAATTAAACAATGAACTACACACATGCATATTTTATCAATGACACATATGAAAGGTTCAAGTTGCTAACCGCGATCGAGGAGGAAAAAATAAATGAGGAAACTCGATCAAGTGTGGCTCCGACACTTCATATCATGTTGGTTTCATGCTCTTGGGGCATTTCATCAAACACCTTGTGTGCATAAGAGGAGCCAAAAGCAAACCAACACCCCCTTATGAAGTTTGTGAAGAGAAGTGGCACCAAATGGCTAAGTGCTGTGGGCTGGACGGTATATATAGGGGAGGGCTTTAGTCGCGGTTGTCCCGGCCAACCGCGACTAAAGGCTCTTGGGCCAGGCCCGAGGACGGTGCCAACCGCGACTAAAGCCCCTCCCGTCCACCAGCTGGCCACCGAGCGCGCTGGGCCCAGGCCTTTGGTCGCGGTTCGCCTCCCGAACCGCGACTAAAGAGCCCATTGGTCGCGGTTCCTATAATTTCGCGACTAATGGGGCTGGACGGAAGCCCTTTTTTCTACCAGTGTTTGATTTCTTGTTCGCAGTTTTCAGTGGGGCATTTCGTCTGCTCAGCCTGCCGCGACAAGCTCCCAGGAACAGAAGGTGTGTGCTGTGTGCTCCTGGCCCATCTCAGACCGCTGCCACAGTGTGGAGCGTATCATCGGCTCCATTCTCTTGCCATGCTCATATCACACACAGGGTTGCACTGGTGTGATACTGTGATCCCCTACCACCAGAAGGCAGAACACGAGAAGGCGTGCCCGCACGCGCCTTGCTTCTGCCCAGTCAAAGGTTGTTGCTTTGTGGGCACGACAACTGCGCTCGTGGACCACTTCACTGCACAATACAAGTGGCCGATGACGGCTTTCAAAATGAATCTGAATTTTATTGTTTGCCAATGACATCCAGAGCAAAGATATTTTGGTCAAAATTGTATTACTCTCTCCATCCAACAAAGGATGTCTTAACTTTATCAAAATTTGGATGTATTTAGACATGGTTTAATGTATAGATATAGCTAAATTTAGACAAAGATGAGACATCATTTATTGGACGGAGGGGGTAATACATATTAGACAGCTACTAAATTTAGATAAAGTTGGGACATACTTTGTTCCACGGAGAGAGTACTAAATATTAGACCGTTATATGTTCTATGTAGTTATATATTTCTTTAAAAATCCACCAAGACTCGTGGCTTGATAGTGTCGTATGCTTTGTAGTTGATTTAGAAAGTGGTAAATTCAATGCCTTACTTCTCTACCCTGCATGTGGCATCATAGTTGTTGATGATTTCAGACAGTGGAGCCTTGCTCACAACTGTGATGGAATGTTCTTGGGCGTAATGCGTCAACATCTGGGAAGCGAGGAAAACTTCAGCTAGTGGGGGTAGCGCTTCTTGGATAGTGGGGGTAGCGCTTCTTGGGTTCCGGTAAGACTTCACTGACGTAGTGGACTGGTCGATAGACTCTATACTCATGTGCTTCTTTCTTGTGTTCTACCAAGATGAGGATGCTGATGACACTGTTGGTCGCCGCCAAGTACAATAGCTCAGGCCTCAGGTGCTGCGAGGATGGGGCAGAATAGAGAATTCCTTTCAACTCTGGCAAGGTGGAATCAGCTTCTCCGTCCTAGAAAATTTTGTGTGCTTTATTCAAGAGGCATTGTCTTCTCACCAAGGCGGCTAACAACCGTGAGCTACTGCATATCCTATAAGCAAGTTGGTCTTGAGATATTGAAGATGTCCTTGATCTTTTCTTGGTTGACTTTAATACTACGGTGCGAAACTACGAAGCAAAAGAATTTTATGGCTAGCACCCCGAAGACTCACTTCGTGGGATTCAACATCATCTTGTAGGTCGGGGGGGGGGGGTTAGTTGTATGGAAGCTTCAGCCACTGTGAACAAGGGGCCCGTAGTGTCATGTCGCCGTAGGACCACCAAAATTTGTTGATCGTCCCTGCTCTGAAGCTCTAGGTACCTTACAGAGTTATAGGTGTGTTCCACATATCTATAAGTATGACTTATTTTCTTCAAAAGTCAAACCACGTAAAGTCTGATCTAATTTTAGATAATCTTTCAATAAATATGAGGTTGTACATATATCATATGAAAATATATTTCACGGTGTGTTTAATGATATTGATTTTATATTTTACTAGTTATTTTGTTGTAAAAACATAATCAAACTTTATACTACCTCCATTCTAAAGCTTAAGGCTTATATTATTTTCAAAAAGTCAAATTATGTCAGGTTTGATCAAGTTTTTACAGAAAAAACATTAAGATACAAAAATACAAAATCAATATCATTAGATAGATAATGAAATATAGTTCCATATGGTATCTACAAAATATCATATTTATTGATAGATTTTTCTAAGAGTTTGATCAAAATTTAATTGGTTTGACTTTAAAAAAATATAAGCTTTACGATTTGGAACAGAGGTAGTATATATAGTTTAACTTTTCAAAAATAATATAAACCTTACACTCTGGAATGGAGGTAGTATGACTCTTCAATATTGCCATTTATGAGGCACAAGCCACCAACTGTTAATTTGAATCTTAACTATAGTTTTCACACGAAGAAATCTTAGTATATCATTTATGCAGAATATAAAGAAGATCTTGTATTTTCTCCAAATATTTCATTGCATTTAAATATAGTCTAAAATATGTCTAGATTCGGTGAATCTACGATAAATATTTAGTGCCAGAGGTACTATTAATTACCAAAGATTGCAATGCGCCCACGTAATCCTGATCATTTAGATTTGGCACAAACTAAAGCTCTATGGAAGCTTCCGCCACTCTGAACAAGGGGCCATTAGTGTCATATCGTCCTAGAACCACCAAAATTTGTGGACCGTCCTTGCTCTGAAGCTCTAGGTAGATTACGGAGTTATAGATGTGTTCCACGTATCTATAACTATGACATTTTTTTCAAAAGTCAAACCATGTAAAGTTTGACCAAATCTTAGATAATCTATCAATACATATGATGTTGTACAGATATCATATGAAAATATATTTGATGATGTATCTAATAATATTAATTTTATAATTTACTAGTTATTTTTTTTGTAAAAACTTAATCAAACTTTATACTACCTCCATTCCAAAGCTGAAGGCTTATACTATTTTTAAAAAGTCAAACTATCTTACGTTTGATCAAATTTTTAGAAAACAGACATTAAGATGCAAAATACTATCATTAGATAGGTAATGAAATATATTTTCATATGGTATCTACAAAATATCATATTTAATGATATATTTTCTAAAAGTTTGGTCAAAATCTAATTGGTTTGACTTTAAAAAAATATGAGTCTTACGATTTGGAATAGAGGTAGTATATATAGTTTAACTTTTCAAAAATAATATAAACCTTACTCTTTAGAACGGAGGTAGTATGACTCTTCAATATTGTCATTTATGAGGTACAAGCCACCAGCTGTTAATTTGAATATTAACTATAGTTTTAGTGATGGCAAATATATGGTCACACGAAGAAATCTTAGTATATCATTTATGCAGAATATAAAGAAGATCTTGTATTTTCTCTAAATATTTCACCGCATTTTAATATAGACTAAAATATGTCTAGATTCGGTGAATATGCGATAAGTATTTAGTGCCAGAGATACTATTAATTACCAAAGATTGCGATGCTCCCACGTAATCCTGATCATTTAGATTTGGCACAAACTAAAGCTATTTATATGTTGCTACGCGTGCTACATTAATCAAGTACACTAGTAACTAATTGTGGCAATTTTGCGATAAACTGCATTGATCACCGGTCTTGTAGGTAGTACTACAAAGGTTGCTGGCCTCCCACCTAATCGTACGAGATCATTCAGATATGGCACATATTAAAATCATTTATTGCGTCCGGTGCATTTATCAAGTAAATAATGGTGCCAAAATTACGATATACTGCATGGATCATTCGTGGTGTATAAAGGGCACCCAAACTCTGTTCCAAGCATCACCATCATCTTCATCATATTTGTGTGTTTCCTCTGCAGCAATGGCTGCATTTTCCAATTTCATACCAACACTTCTATTACTCGTCACCCTCTTTTTGACACCCGGGTTGTGCTACATCAACCCAGCTATCGAACGGGCACAACAAAATACCACAGAAACCTCTGCATATCGCACTTACATCGTGCTTGTCGATCCACCGCGCTCGAGTGCCACGGAGGAGGATCACCGCCGGTGGCATGAGTCTTTCTTGCTAGGCTCGTGTGGCGGTGAATCGGCAAGCTACGTCTTCTCCACTCCTACACCCAAGTATTTAGCGGCTTTGCCGCGAGGCTCACTGGGGCTGAGCTCGATGCGGTGGCCAAGAAGCCGGGGTTCGTGCGAGCGTTCCCGCAGCGAACACCGCAACTCATGACCACGCACACACCCGAGTTCCTAGGTCCGAGGAATGGCACCGGGTTCCGGAGCAACGCCGGATATGGGAAGGGAGTTATCGTCGGGTTGTCTGGACACCGGCATCTATGCAAGCACACCCTTCCTTCGATGACCATGGCATCCCACCACCCCCATCACGGTGGAAGGGGTCGTGCAAGATGGCCGGCTGCAACAACAAACTTATTGGTGCCAAGTCACTTGTTGGGAACGAGGATCCTGATGACACATCGGGACATGGGACGCACACCTCATCCATAGTCGCCGGGAACTTCGTCCTCGGCGCATCATATCATGGCATCGGCACGAGCACCGCCGTCGGAATAGCTCCTGGAGCCCACATCGCCATGTACAAGGTATGCAAAAATGATGGATGTGATGATTCTGCCATACTGGCTGGACTGGATGCAGCCATCAAGGATGGGGTGGATGTCCTCTCACTCTCCCTTGGCTTCGGCAAGGGTGTACGCTTTGATCAGGACCCCGTCGCCATCGGCGCGTTTAGTGCCATATCCAAGGGCATCACCGTCGTGTGTGCGGCTGGCAATGAAGGTCCCACGTCAGGCTTTCTCAGCAATATGGTTGCTCACAGTCGCTGCCGGCTCGGTGGATCGGAGCTTTCAGGCCGAAGTGTGTCTTGGCAATGGCAAGCGTATCTATGGACAAGCACTTACCCAGGAAGCTAAGCCAAGCTCAAAGTCATATCCTCTCATCTTCTCCGAGAAATTTCGGTACTGCGAATATGACGAGCACCATGCCATCGTTGGTAAGATCCTTGTTTGTGAAAGCATGTTGGAGAAGAATCAGTACTATAAGATCCCCCACTTAATGATTGCTGGCGCGGCTGGTGTGGTGTTATTCAACAACAATGTCAATGGCTACACCATAGATCTTCTGGATTACAACTCCAGAGTGGTGCAGGTAACCGAGGTCGATGGTGCCATCCTCACATCTTATGTGTCGTCGCCAGGGACCAACTCGGTGGCTGCTATCACGTACAACAACACATTGGTTGGTATCCACCCAGCCCCGTCGTAGCGTCGTTCTCTTCCCGAGGTCCAAGCACGATCGACGCTGGTGTGCTCAAGCCAGATATATTGGCACCAGGGCTCAATATCCTAGCCGCATGGCGGCGAGAGATGGGATCTACATGGGAACCTTATAACATCATATTCGGCACATCCATGGCAACTCCACACGTTAGTGGTGTCGCCACGCTTATCAAGAGCATACATCCTACGTGGTCACCGGCTGCCATCAAGTCTGCCATCTTGACAACATCAGACATCGTTGATAGGAGAGGTGGACCTATCTTGGACCATCGATACATGAAAGCGAGTGCATATGACACAGGAGCTGGACATGTGAACCCCACCAGAGCAGCTGACCCTGGTCTAGTGTACGACCTTAGCATTAGTGACTATGCAGGTTATATTTGTTGGCTCCTTGGCGACCATGGCCTGGCAACCATCATGCAGAAGCACAACTCAAGCCTGAATTGCGCAACGCTACCAAAGATCAAGAACACGCAGCTCAACTACCCGATGATTACGGTGCCTGTGACGTCGATGCCATTCACCGTGAATCGAACGGTGACGAATGTCGGACCATCAAAGTCGACCTATACGGTGAAGGTGGATGCATCCAAGTCAATGGTGGTGCATGTCTTTCCGGAGAAGCTGACGTTCTCCAAGGTTGGAGAGAAGAAAACATTTAGCTTGACAGTGAGCAGTCACGTGGTGGGTAAAGAAGAATCTGTGGAAGGAAGTTTGAGATGGGTGTCAGAGAAGCATGTCGTGCGAAGCCCCATCGTCGCATCCATCAGAGTGAAAGATAGTTATTCCGCATCGGCACCATTTTAGATATTCATGCATTGAGATCGATGGCTTTTTCCGTCTGCCCGCACATTCGTGTCTAGTAAACAAGGTTCATGTAAACAATGGCGTCAGAATAAAATTGGTGTCAACCAGTATAATCTAATGTTGCAATGTTTTGTGTCGTTTATGGTGTATTTTGAGTTTTGTTCTCTCATGTGGCTACACTCTTTGAATCTAGCGGGTTTTCCTGTATACTTGATTTGTATGGTATTGCTTATGTGTATCTCTAAAAATGGTCTTGAACACAGGCGCTTCGAGAATTTCTCGTGACTCCGGCACGACGCACACACAGCACTTCCTGCTCAGAATCCACTTTGCACTGCCGCCGTCGCACTGATAATGAGGAAGAGTATATTTGCCTATTTGATGCCTATTACAAAGAGCAGGAAATTAGGACCAATTTACACCTCTTTTCAGAACTGCAGCTAATTGATTTCCTCGACATTGCAGCGCCGTTGCTGCGGAGGCTGGAGGTGACGTGCCAGTACCACATTCACAAAGAGGAGCTCATCGCGTCCGCGGCGAAGAAGCTCCCTCTGCTGGTCCTGTTCGAGCAGAGAGGTCCTTGGTCGCCCTCGTCAGATACCGCCCTCGCCTCCACCTGCTCCACGCTGCGAGCTTGGCTGGAGAGCAAGGTCCAGGATCTCCGGCTGCCACACCAAGCTACATGGAACAGGGGTCACTATGAATGGAGATTCCATCCAAATTTGCTGACTTTCTGTAATTCCGTCAGGCACCAAAAATGTTTTACTTTGGCCAAAAAGATTCAGACATTTCAGACGTTTGCGCTAAAACTCACTGCCCCCCTTTCTGTCAGTTTCCTCAACTTTGGTTGAACTTCCGTTTCAAAAAGAAAAAAACTTTGGTTGAACTCAGTGTGGTGTAGCAGTAGACTGGTGTAGCAGTGTTCGAATTAGTATTCCATTTCACCAATTCAACCAGTTTCTATCTCGGTTCCTTGTCAAGGAAAAATGAAACTTTGATATCTTTGGACTGATCGCTCTCAGGATCTTATAGTATGTTCCAAACTTCCAGTACATAAGTATGACAAACTACTACTAGAAAGTTATTTGAAGGAAAGCAATAAATTCTCCTACAGCGAATTAAGGAGAAGCAGTGTATGGCTGGATGCTTAATCGAATTTCTTTGCTCCAAGATGTCTGCACGTCCTTCGAACTTAACTGAATTTATTCTTTCTGAATATCTACGTGCTCTGACTAGATAAACGTCCAGATCCATTTCGGACACCAGTTGGGTCTATTTCGATTTGCTTGGGTTGGACCATGAACACAAAATTGGCTGTCCGATCACGTGTGTTCGTTTTGGACGGGGGCAGGCGGGTACCCAACGGTTCGACGCATTTAGTCCGCTCTAGCCGATTTGATTTTTTCAGCCCAAGTTCACCAAATAGGCCAATATATGAGGGGAACTGATCATACTAACGAAAAATATAGCAAACAAAACATGGTTAATTTAGGAAATCACATAGTCCCATCGAGATTGGCTGAATTTCTGTAGTTCCGGTAGGCACCTCACTGATTTACTTGGGCCAAAAAAATTAGACATTTCAGAAGTTTGCGCTGAAACTCATTACTCGCCTTTCTGTCAGTTTTCGGAACTCTTGAATAGTAGACTAGTATATCAGTGTTCGAATTAGTGTTCCAGCGCATCAATTCAACCAGTTTCATCTCGAGTCCTTTCAAAGAATTTAAGGTTTCATCTCTTTGAGGAGATCTTATATGTTCCAAACTTGCAGTACATAAGTGTAAAAACTATTAGAAGGTTATTTGATGGGAACATTATAAGCAACAAATTCTCTGAAAACAAGAGCGAATTAACGAACTGTTTTGTCAACAACGACCGTGAGGGTGCAAATGCATATAGAGGACGGGGATGGTGGGGCAGAGCAGGCTGGGCTCAGAGAAGTCATGAATGCTCAATCGAATTTCTTTGCTCTGGACGTCTGTACGTCCTTGTGAACTTAACTGAATTTGTTCTTTCTGAATGTCTACATGCTCTTACTGAATAAACCTCCGGAGATATTACACCGTGGTACACATTTGGTACAAGTATGAGGTGGTCGCAGCCTGTGGAGATCTTGATGTTCAAATCATCATAGGTATACCCCTCCTATCATGCTCAGATCATCAAACCAGATTTTTGTCCTGGTTCAAGTGTCCACCTAGTGGACTGTTGAATTGACGGTACTAAGTTCACCGCGCGAGCTGACCATTGACAATAAATTATGCCGATCAAGAGTGCAGAATAGCTTTATCCAATTAATCCACTTCACATCAAAACTTTTAGCAGCGAGAACCTGAAGCAAGCAGTCCCAATTAACATTAACACCGTCAGACACTTTCTAAAAATCCAGGTCGGCCAATATTTGCATCTTTCTCTTTTTTCCACATTGCACTAAATGGACAGAGGCGATCTATTTTGGCCCAAGCGGACATGAGGGCACCTTTTTTGCGATCCAGTGGGCAACACAGACGGATATATCTATGTGATTTTGGACAGAAATGCGGCCACGCGGATAGAAGGCGGGCCATCCGCACCGTGGTGTCCATGATGTCGCCATGGTCGCCGTGGCCGGTGACTCCACAATTACAGGTGTCCTAGATGTCGCCATGGTCGCCGTGGTCTCCTCCTGCGCCAAGGCAGGCATAGCGTGGGAGGCACGGGCCAGTGCACCTATGCCTGCGTCTGGGTGGCAAGCATCAGCACCACCTCAACCGGAGCAGTTTATCTACTAGCCACCATGGCCGTTTATCTACGAGCTCGCCGTAGCCCTCCCTCAGGTGTTAGCGCCGTCCGCCACAGCCCACCACCAGGCCGACTTCGCGTTCCACATCGACGAGGTCATGGAGATGGTCATGAGGGCGGCCGCCACCGGCCATGTCAACTGGGAGGTGAGCTCCGCGCGCAAGGCCAGTGAGATCATCCAAGGGTTCGCGGAGGTCGTGGAGAAGATGGAGGCGTGGCGCTCAGCCAATACTGTCTTGGCGCCAGAGGTTGAAGAAGAAAATGCCGTGCATAAGCAGGAGCTGTCAAAGGATCATATTTACCATGACGAGCAGGCTTTCTTGGACGAACTGGACTACCAAGAGTTGGCTTTGGCGATTGACCAGAGCGATCCACTACCCTCGAATAGGGTTTTTGATACAGTTTGTTAGCAGGTTTCCACGTTCCAAGTGAGGAACAAACTCTTCTGTAGATTTTCTAAGCTTGACGCCGGAATCATCATGTACAACACTGATGCATATTTCTCATTATATTTCTACTAGAACCAAATCCGTCTTTCTTCTGTCTTTCTGAAACCAAATTTCGTCATAGACTGTTGACCAGGCAACTTATATTTGCTCTCTTCTTTGTGCACTTCAAAATGCTGATTTTTCTCCTAAACAAATTAATGGATGTTCATCGTGATATGACATGTATATATATTCCAAAAGTTAGCTCTCAAAATATGACAACGCCCTGCTAGCGCAAACAAAAAAATATACATGTTACGCCTATCATATGCTACTTCCATTCTAGAAAAGATGACCTATAATTTTTTCTGAAGTCAAACGGTGTAATGTTTGACAAAACTTGTAGAATAAATCATCTATCTATTTATATTTATATTACATTACATTACATTATATACTAAAAGCAAAATAAGAGTTTTTTAACGGAGACACCAGGTTAATCCACATCATCTAAATTATTATGATAGTTAGATCTATAATTTACGGCTAAGATTTTTTAACAAGCTGATAGTTACGTAAAACTGTCACGTTACGATTTTTTTTTTAGAGCATGCAAATTGCGTGCCATATTTTTATAGAAGATAAGAGAGTCATATATAAGAGCTAAAGTCGGTTGTGAGCAACCTATTTAGCCAAACACCCACACACTCCACCACACTCGTAAGCCTACTCTCTATCTAACACCTCTCCCTCCTCACCTCCACCTCCTCTCCTTCTCACCCTCTCCCAAATCTTGAACTCATCATGAATGCGATCGATCAGCTGGGCCTTTTAAAAGAAATCAGTTAGGGAAAACTGTCACGTTACGATTTATGTGTCCCGTGGTCAAACTGTACGTACATTTAAATTCAACACGGACCATGCCTCTTTTGATGGGACTCCACATATACGTTTTGCAACAAAAAGAAGACCCCGTTGGGAATTAGACATGGACTATGCGTGTGTCCATAGGACTCTTACATGCACGTCTTCGCCAGGAAAGAAAAAAAGACCACGATGCATCTTCTATAGGAGTCCACACCTGGCACTAATGTAAACAAATGATTTTGTTATGAGTCTACCGTGAACACAACTTCTAAAGAACACCAGCCAGAATTTCTAAAACAAAGAGAGAGATAATAAAGCTGATACCTATCAAAATCTATGACCATTATAAAGCAATAAAAAATGAGTGGCTTTACTACCTCAATACTCCTCCCGTCTGAAAATATAAGGTGTCTAAAGATTATTCAAAAGTAAAATTTTACCAACTTCAACTAAATATTTAGGAAAAAGACTACAACTACAATATTGAATAGGCACATTAAGAAAATATATTTTATGGTGAATCTATTGATATTGATTCAGTATTTTAAGTGTTCATATTTTTGTGTATACAACTTGGTCAAACTTATAAAATGTTAACTTTTGCGTAATCCTTAGACATCTTATATTTTGGGACAAAGGAAGTACAATATATGAATATTTTGTATTTTTAGGGTGCATTACATATGTATGACTAATGTCCTTTCTATTATATACTAAAAAATATATAGGGATATAATATAGACACCACATTAATTCACATGACCTTAATTATCATAATAGGTACACTAGTAGAAAAATAGGCTTCCATCCGCCCCCATTAGTCCCCAAAATATAGTCTTTAGTCGCGGTTCGGGAGGCGACCCACGACTAAAAACGTAGATCCAAAATTTACTGCTTCGATTTAACAAAAGGTTACCATTTAGGTAACTATTTTGACCAGATATATGTTGGCAACATCATGTGGTCCCGATAAATAAATTAATAACAAAACTCAAACAAATAGCCACGTCCACTAAAAACATGTACGCTAGCTGTTATCTCTATCTCTACTATATAAAAAGGAGGAACTGGTTCTGTTTCCTCCGGTCTGGCTTTCGTCAAGCATATTTTTAGTAAGACAATTTTACCCTCCCACCAAATCAAATCAGATATCCCTCCATTTCTTGTGGCGTGATTATTAAGGAGGAGGCGATCGAATCAAGAAATTCATGCAGGAGTAGTACTAGGAAATCTCTCCATCTCCTTAAACCTGACTCTTGCACGCAGCCCATAAAGATCGAATCAAGAAATTCATGCAGGAGTAGTACTAGGAAAGAAAGGAAGCTGGCTAATTAAGGAGATTTAGTGAGGAGCATGCATACGGGCGAATCAATAAATCCTCTCACAGCGTATTTTGTAAGGAGCATGCATCATTTTATTAAGGAAAAAGTTTGATGGAGCACGTGCGCAGAGCGCACGCGTATCGCCAGCGTCCATTGTTCTGGAGATACGAGAGTTCGCCCCATGCATGAAATGGTAGGACAGGATTCTGCAGCATAGCCAGTTTGACTTTTTTGTTTGAGTGTTTCGTACCCACACGTGAAGGAGAGAGCTTGCTTTTGCCGGAGAGAAAGAGGAGAGAGAAAAGCAGGAAGAGAGGAGGTTTGGTGCATCTTTTTAGGGAGAAAGATTGAGAGAGGAAATATTTGCAGTCAGCTTCATCTTAAAGTTTGATTTGAAGGCAGCTGAAAGTTTAGTGGCCGCAGTACAACTTCTCAATCTATGTTTTCTCTCTAAGAAATTCTAATCCTCTCATCTCTCTCCTCTTTTCCTCTCTCTCAAATCATTCATCTCTGTCAATCTCTTGTCTTCTCTCACATGCACCGAATGCTTCTCTCTCCTTTCTCTCTCTGACATGCAACAAATGCTCTCTCCCTTCACGTGGTTGCTCACACAGCAAGAAAGTCTTTTTGCAAGATGAAGACAAATTATGGTGGGACCTGCACACAGTTTAGATGCGGCTGCGCAAAGCGCACCTGCTCCGAAAATTCAGTCTCTTTTATTAATTAAGGAGGGTATGGGGAGATGAGGAGCAAAACACGCCCTGCGCCTCGCGTCCTGTTCTTTGACGAAAAAACAAAAAAAAAACCCGGGTTCAATGTGACGGAAGGAGTACGTATTGCCGCCCAATAGTGTCGCTTCATTATTGCAACCCCACACACGGCTAACCCTATATTACCTTGTCCTCCTCCTAGCGGCGGCGTTTGGGGTGGATGCGGATTTCTCTCCTCGTCTTACCTCGGCATGGCCTTCGAGATGAAGATGGAGCTTCGGCCCTGGACATGCCGCTGGGCGTGAACGAGTACGAGAAAGAGGCCATCAACACTCTTGGACCTAACATCCGCTTCCAATCGCTCATACGGTGCGACCCCTGTGCCTCACATCTCGATCTCCTTTCAACGGCGGCGCAACGACACGGCCAACGGTAGCACCAACAAAAGAAAATGCCTTCTTAAGCCAGAATAGCTACTCGATTTGATCGTCATCTCGTTTGCAATAGCCAGGTGAGATTTTCTTTCTCTGATCCCCTCCTTTTCTACGGAAGCTGAAACCCTGATTTGGGTTTTCAGATCGCGTGTGGTGAAGTGGCTGCAAGAACACACTCCACGACCATCTCCACAGGACGGTCGTCCTCGCGCGGCGTGCCCAATCCCGGGCTTCGCTGGTCCGTCCGATGCCGCCTTCAACCTCCGCCCAGGCGATGCATTCGACGCCCGGCGACCTCGCGGACCCCCGACATGGCATGACCGCCCTGCCCTCCACCTACGTTCTGAGCCCCTAGCGACATGGCGTTCCTCACTGACGCCGGCAGTAGCGCATGGAGGAGATGCCGCCAGCCTCAAAGTACCTACAACGTTTCTGCAGTAAGATTCATGCGGCAGACATGCAATCAGCCACAAGGTAATAATATTGCGCCTTCCTACTCTATCTTCCACTTTCCTTCCTTGAAGAAGGCCTAAGCATCTGGGTTTGCTATGCATTTAGTTTGGAGTACGACTAAAGCTGGTTTGGTTAATACAGTCAAGAAAAAGACAATGGAAATCCATCTGCAGTTCTGCACTTCTCTATGATATGAATCTTTTGCATCTAGATGCAAGCAAAGCAGCAGACATGCCATCCATCAGCCACAAGGTAATAATACCGGGCCTCCTTACTCTGTATTCCAATTTCATTTCTTCAAAAAGTCCTAAGCATCTGGGCTTGCTATGTATTTTAGGAGTACGAACTAAAACTGGTTTGGTTAATACAGTCAAGAAAAAGGCAACGAAAACCCATCTGCAGTTCAGCACTTCTCTTTAATATGAATCTTTTGCATCTAGATGCAAATCAGTAGACATGCCATCATCAACTAATCTTTTGCGCCTCACTACTTTCTATTCAATTTTCCTTTCTTGAAGAATGCCTAAACATCTGGGCTTGCTATGTATTTAAGTAGGAGTACGACTAAAGCTGGTTTGGTTAATAAAGTCAATAAAAAAGCAATGAAAATTCATCTGCAGTTCTGCACTTCTCGTTGATATGAATCTTTTGCATCTAGATGCAAGCAAAGTGGTATATTGTACTCTCAAAAAAATTTACTCTGAAATTCATCTGTGCAGTATATAGTGGTAAATTGTATCTTCATGATGCAGACCGAAATATCCTCCTTTCAATTCTTAAATCCATTATCTTGTCCCTTAAAAGTGGCACAAAAAATCAGGTTACATCTGCATCAAGCTCCGCCTCTGTGTGATGCATCGTCGTGATTCCTGCCGACCGTGCTGCCCTGAAGCCACCCACTACAGGAATGGGCCAAAACGCCAACGGCCAAAAGTCGGGGCCATCGGTGTATGGTCCGTCCAGGCCAGTCTGCCAATGAGGCTGTCGACATAGTAATGCCCTCGGCGTAGGCGACGCCACGCCGACAGCTACCCTCGGTGCACCGCGGGCCCTCGGCATAGCCTCACCAATTTTTTTTTCTTTTTTACTCCAAGCACGTGACGTCACACCTACCCTCTACGCCGACGGCCACCCTTGGCGTAGCGCATTCCTATTTTTGCGATACGCCAAGTTTTATATTTTTCCTAGAAACTAAGTAACATAAGATGATGTAGTGCGAAGGTTTCACTTTTTTTGATTTCTTTTGAATTAGTTATGCTCGATTCAAAATGCGGCCAAAACAGCGGGCATGAACTTTCTAACCTAGATGCATAATTTTTTAAAACTCTTTGTAGATCTATGATGAAATAGATAGTTGTGAACCTAAAAATAATTTTTTCAAAACGTTAAGGGCAAACAATCATGCACCTGTAGTTCAAATTTTTTCTGCTTCCAGCTGTAGTTCAAACGACGCACCGGCCATTTTGATGCGCCGAGAGCCCGGCACGACCGTCGACATCCAACGTTTACGCTGAGGGCCGGCGTGTCTCCGCCGAGGGAGACCTTCGCCGAGGGGCTACGCCGATGGCAGCCCTCGGCGTAGGATACGCCGACAGCCTTCCATGGCTAGGCCGAGGGCTCTCGACCGTCGGTGCAGCGGCAGATTCCTGTAGTGACCCCTGGTACCCAGCCATCCCACGCCCGCCTGTCCTTCCGCTCACCCGCACTCACGATGCTCCCGTACTCATCTCAGCTGAAACCAGGGATCCGCGACCCATGCAAGAGCACCTCTTCACACGAGAGTCCTGGACTTCTAAATTGGATCTGCGATGATTGTGGGGCTCCCTCAACGAAGAAACTCAGGTCATTCAACTCCCAGGTTTGGTATTCCTCTAATTTAATTCCTTGTGTTCCTATTTCGATGAATGCAGGAATGCCTGCTTGGATGGTTGGAATTTCATGTGCTCAGGGAAGATATTTTAGATAAGGATGTGAGATTTTATTTATAGATGAGTTAGCGGAATGCGATTATATAACATGAGAATGAATAAGGTACTATGCTTCACCGTTTGTAGCTTCGCTACCCTGGTGTACCACCCGCTTTCTCTGCGATTTTCTTCTAATACACAAAGACACACGCTTTGGCATGTGTTCGAGAAATGATAGCTTTTTTTGTACAACGAAAATTCTTATTCTAAATCTTGTTGCATAATGGAGTTGGCAGAAAATCTGTAACTTCTAAATGTTATCCAGTTAATATAAAATTCAATTCGTGGAAGATATTTCCATCTTAGACTAAGACATGATGACTTCAATCAGGCAAAGATGGTTTCACTACGGGAAAATCAGGCGCTGCCGTGCAGCCTATCTTTGCCGTGAGCTGCTGCACGGCAAAGATTTCTTTGCCGTGCGCAGCAAGAAGACCGCACGGCAACGTCACCACGGCAAAGTTTGGGAGCAGCGCACGGCAAAGAAACCAAGCACGGCAAAGAAAGACTTGGCACACGGCAAAGCAGCATCTCACGGCAAAGTCTGGGAGCAGCGCACGGCGAAGATAGTAGGACGGCAAAGTCCCTGCAAGCCGCACGGCAAAGAAACAATGCACGGCAAAGGCCTGGGCACTGCCGTGTCCCGCCCCTTTGCCGTGCGGACAGACCGGTTGCACGGCAAAGGGTCCTTTGCCGTGCGCTGCTCCCTTTGCCGTGCGCCAATATACATTTTATTTGTTTTTCTAACTATTTTATTTCATCTACTACTTATATTTATTTTGTTAATTAGTTTTTCTTTTTGATGACTATTTATTACACTATGTGCAATACAAAATTAGTCTCCATGCTCATCCCCCACATATATCAGGGTTCCGGTGCTCCGGCGGCCGTCCCCCTCCTTCCCCCAAAAACAGCGGGACGGCGGGTCTACCCCCGTAGATTTCTCCGCGTGAGGGTGCAAAATGTACTTTTTCATTCTTTTAGATTTGTTAGGGTTAGGTTTTAGGTCCACTTGCAAATTTTGGTGGCATTCCGGTGCTCCGGTGGTCATTCCCCCTAAAAACGGCTGTACTCGTGGGCCCCGGATGGTCTACCCCCTAGATTTCTCCGCGCGAGGTTCCACCAATATACCTTTTCATAGGTTTAGGTTTGTTTAGTCCATGGACATATGGAAAACCATGTGTGGCACCCTCCGGCACGGTCTAGCCCCCGATATACCCGCGGCGGGACACTTCACCGTACACGTCCGGGAATGCGGTAAGTGTTATCGCCCGAAGGTGAGTAATGTCGGACCGGGGATCCATGCCATGCACCATTTGGTGAATCACACCTTGCACCACACTTTCACACATATTATAGGTCCACATGCAAGATTTGGTGGGGTTCGGTGTTCGGCGGTCGTTCTCCCCCTCCTCCCCCCAAAACAGCGAAACGTGTGCCCCGGCGGGTCTACCCCCTAGATTTCTCCGCGCGAGGGTGCACAAATGTACCTTTTCATTCTTTTAGGTTTGTTTGGGACATATACACATGGAGAACCAAGATTGGGACCCTTTGGCACATATACCCCATAGCTAGAGCCATTATCACACGATCGAGGGTGTGCACGATCTACTTGGTTAGGGTTAGGTGTAGGGTTAGGGCTAGGGTCTAGGGTGTAGGGCTAGGGTTTAGGTTAAAGGTAAGTATTTATGGTTAGGTATAGGTTTAGGGTTTAGTGTTAGGGTTAGGGTTGATGATGCGTGGTTACGCGGCTCCGCGTCGTGGTTCGGGGTTTTAGAGGGGTTTAGTGCTTGAAGCCTCCCCAGTTTAGGGTTTAGGGTTTAGGGGAGCTACTTGTGCACCATTAGACCTTGCACCACACTTTGACACATATCATAGGTCCACATGCAAGATTTGGTGGGGTTCTGGTGCTCCGGCGGTCGTTCTCCCCCTCCTCCCCCGAAAACAGTGGAACGTGTGCCCCGGCGGGTCTACCCCCTAGATTTCTCCGCGCGAGGGTGCACCAATGTACCTTTTCATTCTTTTAGTTTTGTTTGGGACATATACTCATGGAGAACCAAGATTGGGACCCTTTGGCACATATACCCCGTAGCTAGAGCCATTATCACACGATCGAGGGTGTGCCTGATCTACTGGTTAGGGTTAGGGCTAGGGTCTAGGGTGTAGGGCTAGGGTTTAGGTTAAAGGTAAGTATTTATGGTTAGGTATAGGTTTAGGGTTTAGGGTTAGGGTTAGGGTTGATGATGCATGGTTCTGCAGCTCCGGCGTCGTGGTTCGGGGTTTTGGAGGGGTTTAGTGCTTGAAGCCTCCCGGTTTAGGGTTTAGGGTTTAGGGGAGCTACTTGTGCACCATTAGACCTTGCACCACACTTTGACACATATCATAGGTCCACATGCAAGATTTGGTGGGGTTCCGGTGCTCCGGCGGTCGTTCTCCCCTCCTCCCCCCAAAACGGCGGAACGTGTGCCCCGGCGGGTCTACCCCCTAGATTTCTCCGCGAGGGTGCACCAATGTACCTTTTCATTCTTTTAGGTTTGTTTGGGACATATACACATGGAGAACCAAGATTGGAACCCTTTGGCACATATACCCCGCAGCTAGAGCCATTATCACACTATCGAGGGTGTGCCTGATCTACTGGTTAGGGTTTGGTGTAGGGTTAGGGTTTGGTGTAGGGTTAGGGCTAGGGTCAAGGGTGTAGGGCTAGGGTTTAGGTTAAAGGTAATTATTTATGGTTAGGTATAGTTTTAGGGTTTAGGGTTAGGGTTAGGGTTATGATGCATGGTTCTGCAGCTCCGGCGTCGTGGTTTAGGGTTTTAGAGGGGTTTAGTGCTCGAAGCCTCCCCAGTTTAGGGTCTAGGGTTTAGGGGAGCTACTTTTGCACCATTACACCTTGCACCACACTTTGACACATAGCATAGGCCCACATGCAAGATTTGGTGGGGTTCCGGTGCTCCGGCGGTCGTTCTCCCCCTCGTCCCCCAAAACAGCGGAACGTGTACCCCGGCGGGTCTACCCCCTAGATTTCTCCGCGCGAGGGTGCACCAATGTACTTTTCATTCTTTTAGGTTTGTTTAGGACATATACACATGGAGAACCAAGATTGGGACCATTTGGCACATACACACGCAGCTCGAGCCATTATCGATCACACGATCGACGGTGAGCCGGATCTACTGGTTAGGGTTAGGTGTAGGGTTAGGGCTAGGGTTTAGGGGGTAGGGCTAGGGTTTAGTTTAAAGGTAATTATTTATGGTTAGGTATAGGTTTAGGGTTTAGGGTTAGGGTTAGGGTTATGATGCATGGTTCTGCAGCTCCGGCGTCGTGGTTTAGGGTTTTAGAGGGGTTTAGTGCTCGAAGCTTCCCCAGTTTAGGGTTTAGGGTTTAGGGGAGCTACTTTTGCACCATTACACCTTGCACCACACTTTGACACATAGCATAGGCCCACATGCAAGATTTGGTGGGGTTCCGGTGCTCCGGCGGTCGTTCTCCCCCTCCTTCCCCCAAAAGAGCGGAACGTGTGCCTCGGCGGGTCTACCCCCCTAGATTTCTTTGCCGTGCGTGCTGGGGCTCGGCCGCACGGCAAAGGTGAGGAGCACGGCACAGGCTAGCGCACGGCAACGACTGAGGCGCACGGCAACGACTCTGGCGCACGGCAATGACGGGGCGCACGGCGGAGAAACTAACGCACGACAAAGATACGCCGCACGGCGAGAGAAATTCACTCACGGCAGCGAAGAGCGCGCACGGCAAAGGTCTTTGCCGTGCAGCTTGTGCATGCGCACGGCAAAGAAGTCTTTGCCGTCGAACACTTTGCCGGGCACTCGTTGCCGTGAGTTCACGCACGGCAAAGTCGTTGCCGTGCGTACAGGCGTCTTTGCCGTGCAAACTGTCGCACGGCAACGCCCTACTTTCCCGTAGTGTTTACACTCTAGGCATGGTTTACATGTGGGTCATAGTGAAGCTTTCTATAAATAATATCGCGTCATGGTGTAGATAGCAGTCATACGAATCGTCATTCCAAAATCCACGCGATGTTCTTAGGTCATTTTCCACCTTTGGAATCGTCATGGTACATCAGACATCGCGCATGTTCTTTAGTTGAGTTTCCACCTTTCGAATCTTCATTTTGTTCAATCCATACAAATTGTGCAATTAATAAGATCTAAGACATTAGTTTACGTATGTTATACTAAGATTATTATTTGCTTACTTTGCCCAAGGATAAAATCTAAAACCAAGTCATATGACCAATGTAGCTTATGCCTAAACCTGTCTTCTTTTGTAAACTGCCTTATGTCTTAAAAAATATATTTAAAGAAACAAAAAAAATTAAATATTTTTTATTCATTTGTTCAGATAGTCCATGGATCAACTTCAGGCTCTAACGGCTAAAGGTTTAAATATTGTTATCCCATCTTTTAATCACCCTTGAGTGAGAGATAATTCTATGTACTTTGTAATAGAATATTTACGGCCTAAACCTTATATTACCCAAAAGAAATGAAGACTAAATTTTATTTCGCTTGAACATTTGCCAATGCAAATCTTTTTGATCTTCAACCAATTAAGTTGTAAATGTGCTAATTTTGTGTACTGGTTGCTTCAGCAGAACTTCTAATGCTTCAAAAAAAAAACTGGCGTCAAGCTCTAGCGGTGAGGCCAAGGCAAAGCGATAAAAGGGGAGATATAGCTCTGCATGCTCAGTAGGAAGGCAGAGGAGGGGTTAGGGAAGCCCGGGAGGGTGTAAGGAAGACAACGCAGTCATTGGTGGCGGCGGCCGGACTGAGGCATAGTGGTGGTGGTTCTTGAGGGTCGGTGGCTCCTCGGGAAGGAGATGGCAGCTTATGACCATATCGGAGCGGATGGGGTAATGCGACAGGCCAAGGACGAGCTGGAGGAGGATATCTTGACTCGGCGGCGGCACACTAGAGGGGAAGAAAACCACCAATGCGGCGATTCAGAGCAACCTGTCGCAATTCCTGGTGTAGTTGGTGATTCATAGTGTGGTTGAACATCAGTAGGGTGGGACTCCACCTGGCCCCACCTTCTGTGTTAAAATGATGGCTTACAAGACTGATCTAATATGCTTTGGAAGATCTTAGGGCTCCTTTATTTGGAAGAAGTGTGGAGGAAAAGTAGAGGGTTAGAAAATTTTCCAAAGATGCTATTATTCAGTCCTTTGATTCATAGGAATGGTGGAAAGGAAAGTCAAAGGAACTATTCCTTTGGAGCTTAGTTTCAAGCCAAATCCTACAGAAAATAAAAATCCACTCAGACCTTATTCTTCAATTCCTTTGCACAACGAATGAGGAAATAGTTATGCATTACATCCTTTCCTATGCCCATTCTACCATATTCCTTTGATTTCCCTATCCTCCAACTCAAAGGAGCCCTATGTTTTTGTAAATGACTCGATGGCAAGTTACTTTGTCTAATATAATGCAAGTCAGTTGTTTGTGTTGATCTTCAGCATGTGAATGAACGAACTACATATGCGACACAACACAGGTTTAAGTTCATGCATTATGTTTGTTTATCTAAAATGAAAAAATAAGAAAAGTTAGCTTTCAATAACCGGTCACGATGAATCTCAAAAAATTTATATTTCACTAAGTTTGAAGTAATACAAAATAAAAAAGTTTGCGTGCTAAAAAATGTTCGCTCGTAGCAAAAATAAATCATGGATTAGAAAAAAAAAGTTCATGTTGTCCGACAATTGTTCACACACATTCAAAAAAATGTCACGCATTTCAAAAAATGTACGGGTGTTGTGAATTATATATGTGCAGTGAGAAATAAAATTTGAGCACCCGTAGCAACGCACGGGCATTTGTACTAGTTAAACAGAAGTATAAACTAGCTACTCTAGAACCTGGTACAATAGATTTTAAAATGCGTCCACTTAGAGAAAAAAAACCTACACGCTAGCTATTGTAAATAAAAGTATGTCAGCTGCCGATTTTTTAGAAAAAACGCTCACTTAAAAAGTGTATGTGTATCCTTGCTATTGTAAAAAAACGCTAGATATTTATACACTAAATAGTGTTTTGATACATCTAAAATTAGATAAATTATGATATCATTTTTTGATAGAGGGAGTACTAAAGATGATACCATGAACTCTTAATGTTTTTCTCATACAAATTCTAGGATTAAGATGATGCCCTCGCAAAACTGTGCTAGTTAACATTTACAATACCTAACATACATGATATAAAAGTATATGGCATAATGCATTAGACGGAAGGCTCTAAGTGAGAGTAGCTTTGAATTAACGAAGTCATCAACCGGCTAGGAGAATTCTAACACACACACACACACAGAAATTCTAGCACACACACCTGCTGGGTTACCCCTTACCCGCTACATGTTACAAGCGCATCAAACAACACATGACTACAAAAAGGAAAAGAAGCAACCAAAGACATAGCTTGAATCCATCCGGGAGGTTCACATCTTCTATTGCTCGGGGACGACATCGATAAGCTCCACATTAACATTGGGATCCCAAAGCACGGACAAGAGCCACACAGAATGCAAATGTCTGAAGGCGGGGCCTTCACAGGACGCCTCCAAGGAGGAGAACGACGGTGAAAAACGATGTCATCATAGTGGCATGAGCCACGGTCGTGCATGACTTTCGCAGAGGCCCCAAAACACCATCCCTCAAATGTGTCACCAGCCAACTATCAGACACCGGCCACCGTCATTGAGAAGAAAACAGTAGCATCGCCCATGGCACAACCTGACAAGGACAACCCCCTAGGGTCTTCGATGGCCGCCCAAACATGGGAAAACTCTATATCTAAGTAGCCAAGCCAGAATCAATGCAGGAAGGGGACGAGGGAAGAGATCACATGGAGACTTGTCAACACCCGGATTTTTAAGTCCAGATGCCTGTTATGCCATACATCGCAATCCCAGGAATATTGTTGTTGCGAGACATAACAGTTGAATATCATAAGTCATCATTCACTACATATCATAGTCGTCTTACAAATAGATCACATGATCCAAATTTACAATAATAGTTGAACTACTGTTTCAACACACATCACAAATACATAGCGGAAGCGTAGATCGAAGGGGACTCTATAGTCCACAGGCCAACGCTTGACGTCAGGAGTAGTCCTAGTTGTCGTAGACGTCCTGCTGTCCATCCTCTTCATACTGCTGCTCCTCTTCATAGTCTGGCCATTTGAATAGCCAGAGACATATCCGTGAGTACTTTAAAGTACTCGCAAACTAATACTAATGTAAGTACGAACATTTCGGGTAAAGGGGGTGCTAAGCTCTAGTTTCTTTTGCATAAAGCCAATTTTAGTTCACAAGTATTTGAAATCAAGACCTTTCATGTGCTAACTAACTCAAGTGGGAACATTAGTGTCATTCCCACAACCTTTGTTGTAATTCAAGTCAAACTCAACATTCACCTTTCAAAAGCAAAAATCACAAGTCATATGTCACATTTTTGAAAATGGTCGATGACGGAACAGTATGGCCTTTCCAACCGTCCTTAACCGTGGACGCGGCTATTCGAATAGGTTTACACTCGCGAGAGGTGGTACGCTTGTGCCACAACTTTTGATTACATCCGTCAGGGGTAACCCTGAATAATCGTAACTCAGTACGCGGATCATCAACCATAACCTTTTACTTACATATCCTAGTATAGGTACCTCTCCCCATGAGCTTGGCCTCCCAGTGAAGACCAACTGTCAACTCCGGGAACCGCACAGGGCTTGGGCCGGACATTCACCTCATCTTTAACGTCGTTTCTTTTGTTGTGGAGGCAGCTTTCGGCATAACCCCGATGACGCTTGTTTAGAGGGAACCCATACTAAGACACATAAACTTCCAGTTAAGCCCTACCCATAATCAGGTATTGTGGGGGTACTTGTAAATTGGAATGGTATCGCATCCGAACCCAACCATCGGTTTTGTAAAATTCACCAAGTCATTCACAAGTCATATTCACCTTCAAAATCTTTCAATAGAATGACTCATCATTCCAAGGTTTTCAAAGTCATTTCATTTCACAAGTTCCCAACTAGAGTAGTCACTTTTATTTATTTAGCAATAGCAACTAGTCATGAGGGGTGCTATCTAGCTTTGTTTGCTTTAGGCTAAATTTGATGCTCTCGTTCTATTCTAGCCTAAGTGAATCATAAATCAAAAGTAAGCTTTGAAAAACAATAAGCAAAATAATTGCAAGGTAAAAACAGGGGATAGGTTTATTGGACATAAAAATAAATGGTGACGGTGCCTTGCTCTTGTAGAGCTTTGCACTTGGGACTTTGCAAGAGTGTTAGCTTGCCTTGGTTGGTGTATTGATCAAAATGTTCCTCCTTCTTCTCCGTAGATGTTCTCGTCGTCCCCTTCGTAGCCCTCGGTACTAGCGTCTAAAAATACGAATATGGGGTATACAATCACCACACAAGTTCAAGAGCTATAAAAAGCACACACATAAATCACACCAACTATTCTAGCATTATCACCTTGTCATCATGTGGGTTGATATGGTTTTATTCTTAAGAAAAATAATTTCCTCTCATTATATATGTAAATGATAGTTTCCTTTTAATTCTTGAGGAATAATTTCCTCTCATTGAATCTTCTTAAGATTTAATTTCTCAAACCATCACACATGAATTTATGTTGACCTAAGTCAACCATTCATCATCATCATTTGAGAAAATGATTTAAATGAGGTAGAGATACCTCATACCATTTAATAATGCCTATTATGATTTAAAATCTCCAAGTATTTCATGTGAGAGTATTTGACCAGGGGTTCAAACTTCATATGAAACTACTTGGGACAAGATTTAAATGAAGTGAAATACCTCATATACTTTACACAAGTTAAACTAGCATCACTCATTACTATTAAGTGGGTAAATGTGTTGTTTTCTTATTTAGGAAAAATAATTTCCTCTCATACTAATTAAGGTGTTACTTTTAATTACTTAGAGAAATCATTTCCTCTCATTATCTTATTAAGATTTAATTTCTCTCATGAACAATATATGACCTAGGTTGACCAAAGTCAACCTCTTCATACTTATCATTTAAGAAAATGATTTAAATGAGGTGTAGCACCTCATACCATTTAATCCTAACATGGTAGAGATTTAATATCATCAAACAATTCATATGAGAACTAAATGACCAGAGTCTCTATCTCATTTTTAAATGTTCATGACAAGATTTAAATGAGAGAGAAACTCCCATAGGATTTATTAATAGTTTTGGACAATATATTTGACTAGAAATAGCCATATGGTCCTTGAATTAAACTAGGCCATGATCATTCAAAGTAAGCATGGCATATTTTTGCAGAAACAATTAGTACAAGTGAAATGTGACTTATAGGAGTTGGAATTAACTAAAAAGCATTTTTGGTTGATTTTTAATAATTATTCTAAGTCACAAAAGTCCCTGACTTGTTTATTTTGCTACTTTAATTATATAATAGATCTAGGGTTCAATCTAGCGGCATTGTGTAGATAAACTCCTAAGCTTTCCAAATATATAAAATTTGTAAAATTTGGCCAAGTATATTTGGAGTTATTAAATTTTTAGCAAGGCATCTGATAGCAATTTCACTGAAAAAGAATTAAAGCAATTTGAATTCAAACGGGGGCGGGAAGGAGATTGGGCCGGCCCAGCTGTGGCCTGGGCCACGCATGCATGGCGCATGCACGTCGGGTGCAGGCGACGCACGCGGTGCGCTGGATCGGGATCGGACGGCGCGGTTCATCGCCTACCTCGCGATTCTGCAACCTTGCGGGGGCCGTATCTTTCACTTCGTAGCTCGGATTGAGGCGGGGTTAGGTGCGTTGGAAATCTCTTTCCAAGGTCTACAACTTTGGTATAGGTGTTGGAGGCTATGGTGGCAAAAATATGGGCGGCTTTTGGTGTGGTCGCCGGCGAGCTTGTGGACGCCGGTGAGCTGCGAGGAGGGCGAGAGGGAGGCGCTAGGGGGCATAAGGGGATGCTGCTGGGTTTTGTGGTGATGTCCAGGTCGAGGGGCGGGGTTTATATAGGCGCTAGAGAGGTGGGGCGTGACGTGGCCGGCATGGTGGCCATGTCGCCGGGCGCGTCATGTGCAGGGTTCTCTGGCCCGTGCCATGGCGTCGGCGAGGAGGTAGGGGGTAGTGGAGGACGCGTGCACGGTGGTGGAGTTGTCGGCGTTGTGTACGGGGCGCGCGAGGACGAGGCCGACGTGGGCATCCTCGCGTCATGGCGTCGTCCTGGCATGAGGGAGGGTCAACGACCATGTCTATCGAGGTGAGTGGGAGAGAGTGGAGTGTGGTGGCGCGGTGGGAGCGAGCTGGGTTGCAGTGTGCACGAAGAGGGAGGGTGATGTCCTCGGGTTGGTGACTATGGGCAATGGCATGATCATTGTGGTCATCCACTTGCTCTCCTTGACATAGGGTCATGTCTAGCAGGTGTATAGGGTCAAGTCCAAGGTGGGTGACAAGGTGAGAGAGAGGGAAAAGGGCCAGGGGTATGTAGTGTCATGGTGGTGATCATTTGGAGTGGCATGGTGTGGCATTGTTGTGTTTGGTGCCTTTCTTCTTGTCTCTGGTGCTTGGCTGGGTTGAGTGAGGTGATGGCATGGTACTAGACAAGGTGGGCATGATTGGAGAGGACTAGAGAGTGCACACTTGATTTATGCCAAAATGTGTGTGACATAGGTCATGTACTTGGCTTGTCTTGGTTCATGTGGATGATGTCAAGGCTAAGTGATGTCATGAGGGTGGTTGTGTGGTACTAGTGGTACTATGGATGAGCTCAAGAAGAGAGAGAGTGAGGTAGGCAATAGTGGTTGGAATAGTGTTTGTACTCTATGGCATTACATTGATTATTTGCTATGGACCCATGTGTGATGACTTTTGACCAATTTTTGTGATGGATGGGTTCTAAATGATGTTGGGCAGCCACTCAAGGCATTGGTTCGAAATTTGAGGTTGATTTGTGAAGATTCGAAAATTTGTTGGAATCTAGAATTTGCTTCAAAGTGGCATTTTGGTTTGACTATTGTGAGCAATGGTCAAAGATCTGGTCAAAGTTGTCAACATCAAAAGTGTTCATCTTGATGAGGTCTTGGATGAGGTGCAAAAAGTTGAGAGGGTTTGGTTTGAGAATCTCCTAATAGAAGGGCTCAAAGTGGGTAAGATAATATAAAGTGACAAATTGACCAATATCCTATGTAAGTTGCATTTGCAATTTTCTTTGATTTGATTTTGGTTTCTTTGATGCAATTGTGTTTGTTTATCATATATAAGAGTTTTACAAACAATAGATCAAGCAATGGTGGCCTTGGTTGAAGATTTGCAAATTTGGCCTTATGTGTATGTGAGTGAAATTGGGAATTCCTCACCATTTGATTTCTCTCCAATTTATTTGATATTTCTTGACTCAAATGTGATTCTTATTAGTTTAGAAACATTGCCCAACCATTGAAACCATTCCAAAAGGTCTAGCTCAAAGATTTGCAAAATTGGCCATAACACATAAGAGGTGATGTGTCAAATTTTATTATTTTTGTAAATTGTTCACCTTGCTTTACTTGGGCATGGGTTAGGGTTAATTTAGTGTTAGATTAGGTTTAGATATGGTTTCACACCATTTAGTCAAGGTAGAAGTGCATAGGTCAAGATTTGGGGAAATGGCTATGTGGCACATATGCCCCTATGCATATGTGGCATTTGATTTTTAATTTGATTGTTCTTGGCCCATTTGATATTGTTGAGTGTTGAAATGGTATATAGGAGTGATCCAACCATTCTCCACAAGTCTTAGGGTCAAGATCCTCAAATTCACAAATTTGCATTTTACTCTCATATGCGTCCATGGCATTTTTAGTTTCTTTTTATTTTCTTTGGAAACAACTTGAATCAGGTTTGATAAGTGCTAGGTAAGGTGTATGAAGGCTTTCCAAACCTCTAAGCAAAGTAGAAAAGCTTAGGGTAAAGATTTATATAAATATCCATAGGCACATATGCCTTTTTCTTATTTGAATTCTTTTTATTTTATTTTAACTTGGATGGTAAAAAGGAATGTGAGGTTTAGGGTTTAAGATTATTTCAAAAACTAATTTAAAACAAGCAATCATGGCAATAGCACAATAATTAAACAAGATCTCTATGGATCAACTTAATTTAATCAAAGTTTTTGTTGGTTCCAAAATTTGGAACTAGGGAAATTCATTTTGTTTGTTTTGAAATTTTTAGGATGTTACAAGACTTCACAACTAAGCAGAGACAACTTCCACACTAAGACAACATGAAAATAAGCTAAGGCGGTGAGGCGGACCAAAACAAGCCAGACAAGATGTGTTTCAAGGGAATACATTCAAGAAGGGGACCGACACCCACAAGTGTCGCCTTCACAAGTGGTGGATATAGCCAACCAGAGCTTTCACCGAGGAACCATCCATGGCATGGAATGGACCGAAACCGTGACGTGGGTAAGAAGGAGTATCAGCAACCGAACCAAACCCGAGACAAATGCGCGGTGTCCCAGCTCCAACCAGGAACACCAGCATCACACATGCATACCCAATGTGGATGCTCGGGAGGATCTGACTCAACAACCCGAAGCCAGGCCACACCTAGGCTGGGGCATGTAGAGGCCCAATCCATGCATGCTTCCTACCCTGGCAAACATCGGACCCTTTTAACACAATAAAAACGATACCCACGCATTGCGATTGTGACCGTGCTAGTAGTATTTAGACTACTCATAGTGGGAGTAACTAAGTTAGTAACATAGAGCTACATGCATTGCCAACTAGGCAAATTTATGACATGTCATATTAAATGAAGAAAGAGATGGTTATGGTAACTAGCTATGTTACCATAACATCACACTTTTCAAGATATAATGAGTCTAGAAGCTAATTACTCCGTACTACACTCATGCATGATACTACATCTAAGTTACTATGCATTGTAACATAGAGTAGTGTCATATGCATGACACTACTATATGTTACGCCCCACTATGACTAGTCTTAGAAATTTATGTAGTACTCCACTGATGTATCCCAATTGAGCCACAATTTGGGCACGTGAATGGTACTGGCTTGTCACAGGACATAGATTACCCATCTTGGCCCTCAAAAAATAAGGGCAGCGCTAGGGATCGGAGCCTGATATTTTGCTTCCCATCGGACCAAGTTCTAGCCTTATGATTGGAACTAGTCTGGCCGTAAGATATCTAGCTAAGGCCCCATGGTTGAAAATAACAGAATCCCTTAAATCATGGCCCTCTCCCGGTAATCTCTCCGGTAAACTAGTCCCGTTTGTCATGTTTTTGCAAACGCCCCACTCCCTCGATGGTTTACTCCCTTGATGGTTCCCAAAATAATATTCCTTTAATCACTTAATTTGCCATATGTGTTTTTGATATTCTGTTGGATAGATCCATATAACGCTGTTGCCTGCCAAAACCCACCGGCGAGCACCGACGAGCAACACGGAGAGCCGGGAGGCTCCCAGGACTGCTGGAGGGCCCTGGTCCCTCGGGCGATGATGGCGTGTAACTCACACGTACGTTGGGAACCCCAAGAGGAAGGTATGATGCGCACAGCCGCAAGTTTTCCCTCAGAAAGAAACCAAGGTTTATCGAACCAGGAGGAGCCAAGAAGGACGTTGAAGGTTGATGGCGGCGGGATGTAGTGCGGCGCAACACCAGGGATTCCGGCGCCAACGTGGAACCTGCACAACACAACCAAAGTACTTTGCCCCAACGAAACGGTGAGGTTGTCAATCTCACCGGCTTGCTGTAACAAAGGATTAACCGTATTGTGTGGAAGATGATTGTTTGCGAGAAAACAGTAAAGAACAATTGCAGTAGATTGTATGCGATGTAAAGAATAGGACCGGGGTCCACAGTTCACTAAAGGTGTCTCTCCCATAAGATAAAAGCATCTTGGGTGAACAAATTACAGTCGGGCAATTGACAAATAGAGAGGGCATAACAATGCACATACATGATATGATAAGTATTGTGAGATTTAATTGGGTATTACGACAAAGTACATAGACCGCTATCCAGCATGCATCTATGCCTAAAAAGTCCACCTTCGAGGTTATCATCCGAACCCCTTCCGGTATTAAGTTGCAAACAACGAGACAATTGCATTAAGTATGGTGCGTAATGTAATCAATAACTACATCCTTAGACATAGCATCAATGTTTTATCCCTAGTGGCAACAGCACATCCACAACCTTAACTTTACATCCTTGTCCCGAGATTTAATGGAGGCATGAACCCACTATCGAGCATAAATACTCCCTCTTGGAGTTAAGAGCAAAAACTTGGCCAGAGCCTCTACTAATAACGGAGAGCATGCAAGATCATAAACAACACATAGGTAATAGATTGATAATTAACATAACATAGTATTCTCTATCCATCGGATCCCGACAACATATAGCATTACAGATAGATGATCTTGATCATGTTAGGCAGCTCACAAGATCCAACAATTAAGCACATAAGGAGAAGACGACCATCTAGCTACTGTTATGGGCCCATAGTCCAGGGGTGAACTACTCACTCATCACTCCGGAGGCGACCATGGCGGTGTAGAGTCCTCCGGGAGATGAATCCCCTCTCCGGCAGGGTGCCGGAGGTGATCTCCAGAATCCCCCGAGATGGGATTGGCGGCGGCGGCGTCTCAGTAAGGTTTTCCGTATCGTGGCTCTTGGTACTGGGGGTTTCGCGACGGAGGCTTTAAGTAGGCGAAGAGGTAGGTCAAGGGGCGTCACGAGGGGCCCAGACGCCAGGGCCGCGCGGCCAGCTCCTGGGCCGCGCCGCCCTGTTGTCTGGCCGCCTCGTCGCCCCACTTCGTTACGTCTTCGGTCTTCTGGAAGCTTCGTGCAAAAATAGGACCCTGGGCGTTGATTTCGTCCAATTCCGAGAATATTTCTTTACTAGGATTTCTGAAACCAAAAACAGCGAGAAAACGACAAGCGGCTCTTCGGCATCTTGTTAATAGGTTAGTGCCGGAAAATGCATAAATACGACATATAATGTGTATAAAACATGTAGATATCATCAATAATGTAGCATGGAACATAAGAAATTATCGATACATCGGAGACATATCAGCATCCCCAAGCTTAGTTCCGCTCGTCCCGAGCGGGTAAACGATAACAAAGATAATTTACTGAAGTGACATGCCATCATAACCTTGATCATACTATTGTAAGCATATGTAATGAATGCAGCGATCAAAACAATGGTAATGACATGAGTAAACAAATGAATCATAAAGCAAAGACTTTTCATGAATAGCACTTCAAGACAAGCATCAATAAGTCTTGCATAAGAGTTAACTCATAAAGCAATGATTCAAAGTAAAGGTATTGAAGCAACACAAATGAAGATTAAGTTTCAGCGGTTGCTTTCAACTTATAACATGTATATCTCATGGATATTGTCAATGTAAGGTAATATAACAAGTGCAATATGCAAGTATGTAGGAATCAATGCACAGTTCACACAAGTGTTTGCTTCTTGAGGTGGAGAGAGATAGGTGAACTGACTCAACATAAAAGTAAAAGAAAGGTCCTTCAAAGAGGAAAGCATCGATTGCTATATTTGTGCTAGAGCTTTGGTTTTGAAAACATGAAACAATTATGTCAACGGTAGTAATAAAGCATATGAGTTATGTAAATTATATCTTACAAGTTGCAAGCCTCATGCATAGTATACTAATAGTGCCCGCACCTTGTCCTAATTAGCTTGGACTACCGGATCATCGCAATACACATGTTTTAACCAAGTGTCACAAAGGGGTACCTCCATGCCGCCTGTACAAAGGTCTAAGGAGAAAGCTCGCATTTTGGATTTCTCGCATTTGATTATTCTCAACTTAGACTTCCATACCGGGACAACATGGACAACAGATAATGGACTCCTCTTTAATGCATAAGCATGTGGCAACAATTAGTGTTCTCATATGAGATTGAGGATATATGTCCAAAACTGAAACTTCCACCATGATTCATGGCTTTAGTTAGCGGCCCAATGTTCTTCTCTAACAATATGCATGCTCTAACCATTAAAGTGGTAGATCTCTCTTACTTCGGACAAGACGGACATGCATAGCAACTCACATGATATTCAACAAAGAGTTGATGGCGTCCCCAGGAACATGGTTATCGCACAACAAGCAACTTAATAAGAGATAAAGTGCATAAGTACATATTCAATACCACAATAGTTTTCAGGATATTTTGTCCCATGAGCTATATATTGTAAAGGCGAATGAAGGAAATTTAAAGGTAGCACTCAAGCAATTTACTTTGGAATGGCGGAGAAATACCATGTAGTAGGTACGTATGGTGGACACAAATGGCATAGTGGTTGGCTCAAGGATTTTGGATGCATGAGAAGTATTCCCTCTCGATACAAGGTTTAGGCTAGCAAGGTTATTTGAAACAAACACAAGGATGAACGGTGCAGCAAAACTCACATAAAAGACATATTGTAAACATTATAAGACTCTACACCGTCATCCTTGTTGTTCAAAACTCAATACTAGAAATTATCTAGACTTTAGAGAGACCAAATATGCAAACCAAATTTTAGCAAACTCTATGTATTTCTTCATTAATGGGTGCAAAGTATATGATGCAAGAGCTTAAACATGAGCACAACAATTGCCAAGTATCAAATTATCCAAGACATTTTAGAATTACTACATGTAGCATTTCCCGATTCCAACCATATAACAATTTAACGAAGAAGATTCAACCTTCGCCATGAATACTATGAGTAAAGCCTAAGGACATATTTGTCCATATGCAACAGCGGAGCGTGTCTCTCTCCCACACAATGAATGCTAGGATCCATTTTATTCAAACAAAAACAAAAACAAACGGACGCTCCAAGTAAAGCACATAAGATGTGATGGAATAAAAATATAGTTTCAGGGGAGGAACCTGATAATGTTGTCGATGAAGAAGGGGATGCCTTGGGCATCCCCAAGCTTAGACGCTTGAGTCTTCTTAATATATGCAGGGGTGAACCACCGGGGCATCCCCAAGCTTAGAGCTTTCACTCTTCTTGATCATATTCCATCATTTCCCTCTCTTGATCCTTGAAAACTTCCTCCACACCAAACTCGAAACAACTCATTAGAGGGTTAGTGCACAATAAAAATTAACATGTTCAGAGGTGACATAATCATTCTTAACACTTCGGACATTGCATAAAGCTACTTGGACATTAATGGATCAAAGAAATTCATCCAACATAGCAAAAGAGGCAATGCGAAATAAAAGGCAGAATCTGTCAAAACAGAACAGTTCGTAAAGACGATTTTTAAAATGGCACCAGACTTTCTCAAATGAAAATGCCCAAATTGAATGAAAGTTGCGTACATATCTGAGGATCACGCACGTAAATTGGCATATTTTTCTGAGCTACCTACAGAGAATTAGGCCCAGATTCGTGACAGCAAAGAAATCTGTAACTGCGCAGTAATCCAAATCTAGTATGAACCTTACTATCAAAGACTTTACTTGGCACAAAAAAACATAAAACTAAGATAAGGAGAGGTTGCTACAGTAGTAAACACTTCCAAGACTCAAATATAAAACAAAGTACTGTAGTAAAAACATGGGTTGTCTCCCATAAGCGCTTTTCTTTAACGCCTTTCAGCTAGGCGCAGAAAGTGTAAATCAAGTATTATCAAGAGATAAAGCATCGACAGCGGGGTTTGGAGTTTTCTCAACCATGCATTGTATATTATCTACGTAAGTTTCAGAGGCTCCCTTTTCATTAGTCTTAGGCTTGCTATTCTCATCAAACAAATTTTCAGGAACAAGCCAAGCATAGTTATTTTCTAGCGCTTCATTCATCGCTAGGAGCTTACATGGTATTGGTGCTTTGATCTCCCCACCATCATTAATATTATTAGTGTACCTTACTCTCTCCATGTCCATCTTTTCAAGGATACTAACAAAATTGGTATAAGAACCAAGCATCTTATATTTAATAAAGACCTTTCTAGCCTCTCTTGCTATACTACCAAATTCTCTAAGAAGGGTTTCTAAAACAAAATCTTTCTTTTCCCCTTCTTCCATATCACCGAGTGTAAGAAACATGTGTTGGATTATAGGATTGAGATTAACAAATTTAGTTTCCAACATGCGAACTAAAGCAACAGCAACAATTTCATAAGTAGGAGCAAGTTCTACCAAGTGTCTATCTTCAAAATCTTCAACGGTACTAACATGATTGAAAAATTCTTCTATATTATTTCTCCCAACTATAGACCCACGTCCTACCGGTATGTCTTTTACGGTAAAATTAAAAGGAAACGTGTTGAAATAAGTAAAGCAAATATAAGTAACTAAATTTTTTGTGTTTTTGATATAAAGTGCAAGACAGTAAATAAAGTAAGGCTAGCAACTAATTTTTTTTGTGTTTTGATATAATGCAGCAAACAAAGTAGTAAATAAAATAAAGCAAGACAAAAACAAAGTAAAGAGATTGGGAAGTGGAGACTCCCCTTGCAGCGTGTCTTGATCTCCCCGGCAACGGCGCCAGAAAAAGAGCTGTTGACGTGGGAGTTGAAAATCTTTGTGGTGTAACTTTTCTTCGTTCCCCGGCAACGGCGCCATAAAAAGAGCTTGATGGCGTGTAACTCACACGTTCGTTGGGAACCCCAAGAGGAAGGTATGATGCGCACAACAACAAGTTTTCCCTCAGAAAGAAACCAAGGTTTATCGAACCAGGAGGAGCCAAGAAGCACGTTGAAGGTTGATGGCGGCGGGATGTAGTGCGGCGCAACACCGGGGATTCCGGCGCCAACGTGGAACCTGCACAACACAACCAAAGTACTTTGCCCCAACGAAACAGATGAGGTTGTCAATCTCACCGGCTTGCTGTAACAAAGGATTAACCGTATTGTGTGGAAGATGATTGTTTGCAGAAAACGAGTAAAGAACAATTGCAGTAGATTGTATGCGATGTAAAGAATAGGACCGGGGTCCACAGTTCACTAGAGGTGTCTCTCCCATAAGATAAAAGCATGTTGGGTGAACAAATTACAGTCGGGCAATTGACAAATAGAGAGGGCATAACAATGCACATACATGATATGATAAGTATTGTGAGATTTAATTGGGCATTACGACAAAGTACATAGACCGCTATCCAAGCATGCATCTATGCCTAAAAAGTCCACCTTCAGGTTATCATCCGAACCCCTTCCCAGTATTAAGTTGCAAACAACAGACAATTGCATTAAGTATGGTGCGTAATGTAATCAATAACTACATCATTAGACATAGCATCAATGTTTTATCCCTAGTGGCAACAACACATCCACAACCTTAGAACTTTCTGTCACTGTCCCAGATTTAATGGAGGCATGAACCCACTATCGAGCATAAATACTCCCTCTTGGAGTTAAGAGCAAAAACTTGGCCAGAGCCTCTACTAATAACAGAGAGCATGCAAGATCATAAACAACACATAGGTAATAGATTGATAATTAACATAACATAGTATTCTCTATCCATCGGATCCCGACAAACACAACATATAGCATTACAGATAGATGATCTTGATCATGTTAGGCAGCTCACAAGATCCAACAATTAAGCACATAAGGAGAAGACGACCATCTAGCTACTGCTATGGACCCATAGTCCAGGGGTGAACTACTCACTCATCACTCAGGAGGCGACCATGGCGGTGTAGAGTCCTCCGGGAGATGAATCCCCTCTCCGGCAGGGTGCCTGAGGTGATCTCCAGAATCCCCCGAGATGGGATTGGCGGCGGCGGCGTCTCAGTAAGGTTTTCCGTATCGTGGCTCTCGGTACTGGGGGTTTCGCGACGGAGGCTTTAAGTAGGCGAAGAGGTAGGTCAAGGGGCGTCACGATGGGCCCAGACGCCAGGGCCGCGCGGCCAGCTCCTGGGCCGCGCCGTCCTGTTGTCTGGCCGCCTCGTCGCCCCACTTCGTTACGTCTTCGGTCTTCTGGAAGCTTCGTGCAAAAATAGGACCCTGGGCGTTGATTTCGTCCAATTCCGAGAATATTTCTTTACTAGGATTTCTGAAACCAAAAACAGCAGAAAACAGCAACTGGCTCTTCGGCATCTTGTTAATAGGTTCGTGCCGGAAAATGCATAAATACGACATATAATATGTATAAAACATGTAGATATCATCAATAATGTAGCATGGAACATAAGAAATTATCGATACATCGGAGACGTATCAGGCGACGGCCCGCAATGCTCTGGCACACGTCCCAGCTAATGCAAGGGCGTGCCACCTGACCTATACCTGGTCAGGAAGGTGATGGATTGCTTCAATTAGTTTCCTGCATGGCAAACACGTAAACATTAAATATGAGCCCCGATCGGCTCTTAGGTTGCCCTGTGGATCAGCTCAAAGAGCCGATTACCCCATGGTTCACGTTGGATTTACAATAACATGGGGATCCTGCTTTATCAATATAAAGTTAAACCAATCTACAATAGCCTAGGGTTTTCACCGCATAACCGGAACATCCTACGCGTAGTTGAGCCTAGCAGACACGAAAGATGATGGAAAACTAGTCCTAAAAGAGGTCTAAAAACCAACATGAAGTCGATTCCCGGAATAATCCCTTCTAGGATCAGCAAACCATACCTTACGCACTACCGGATCGTTCAACCCGTTTGCAAGGCCTAACCATACGGATATCAAACTAATCCTTGGAGAACAAGGAACAACTATAACAGATCGGATCTACTAAATAAAGATTACGCGGGATGCTGCCCTTACACCCAAGATAGGTGTAAGGGCAGCTAGATATTAAGGGGCAGCGTAGCTAAACAAGCATATCATAAAAGCATCGACGTAAGTCCCAAAACATCTACGATAAGGGTGTTGCTCGCCATCAAACATGCTTCAGCACGAGCAACACCAACAACGAATAAACTGATATTGCCTAGATCGCAAGATGCGATCTAGGCAGCATGTTGCTTACCCAGGAGAAACCCTCGAAACAAGGGGTGGCGATGCGCCTAGATTGGTTTGTTGTGAACGTGATCGTCCTCCTTTCTCAATAACCCTAGATACATATTTATAGTCCGTAGACTTATAATTTAGGAATAAACCTAACCGTGTACGAGCTAAACTCTATCTCTTAATTCTAACGAAATTTACCATAATATACAGATACACGGGCCATCTAGCCCAAACTCTCGCACAAGGCCGATTTAGAGACACTTCAAATGCATGTCCTCTAAGCCCATCTTCGATCACGGCCCATCTCCTGCTCTGGCTAAATTCTGGTGGTAACACATGCCCCCCTGGTTTTGGTAATGATAATTTCAAAACCACTGCGTTTTTCTTCGTAGGGTCACGTCGTGGCAGAGCAGAACCGTCACAGTATCCTTTCATCATGATGTCTTGCCTTCTCAACTTCTCTGCACGATTTGACAGTTTTGGCACCACGTCCTCGGAAACCACCGCAGCATTAAATCTCCACTATATCCCCTTTATTTAACCGCGTCGAGCAGTTCGCTTCTTCATCCCCCTGCTCCGTACTAGCCATCGGAAAGCCCTCCTCTGCACCATGGACTCCTCCTCCTCCTCCTCTGCCTCCTCGGGTCTTTCCTCCCTATCCTCTTCCTCTCGTGAGCCGACGCCGGAGTGGGACTCGATGGCGGCGCACGAGGTCCTCGCCCCAACGAAGTGGGACACGGAGGATCACGATTCCTCCGTCTGGTCCGAGGACGACAAGTCCTTGACCGACGGAGAAGATGACTTCCAGTTCCTCGTCGAT
Organism: Lolium rigidum; assembly: GCF_022539505.1. Classification (NCBI taxonomy): domain Eukaryota; kingdom Viridiplantae; phylum Streptophyta; class Magnoliopsida; order Poales; family Poaceae; genus Lolium; species Lolium rigidum. The sequence continues at coordinate 302,608,912 of NC_061513.1, forward strand.
GGGGAGCTGGAGGCGGAGAGCGAGGACGACCTCTTCTCCTGGGACGACTTCACCTCCTCCGACGAGGAGGAGGAAGAGGAGGATGACACCTCCTCCGACGAGTATCCGCCGGCGAAGCGCTTCCGCGCTGGGTCGGATGTCGACGACGAGGAGGAGGAAGAAGCCCCTGCTGAGGGCTACGGCAGCAGCGACGAGGAGCTCGCCGGCAGCAGCGCCGACGGCAGCCACGACGGCAACGACGAGGGCAACGACGGCCCTTAGATTAGGGACTACTAGTATAGGACTAGTAGTAGTAATCGGCTCTTCTTTTGTTCTTCCTTCCCTGAGCAATCGGCTCTTCTCTGTAAAAAACCTTCTTTGTTAATGAAGAAAATGTTTCTATGTCGATTTTGCTTTCATATCAATTTTGCCGATTGTCAAAGCAAGTCAACGCGCAAAGAGCTGATGGCAGCGCATCGGCCTTTACCATAAAACGCGAGTAAGGCCAAATCAGTTGCCTATTCAAACAGTAACCTGCAGCCCTTTTCTGAAAGAGTAAACTCAGATACCCAAATCGCCGCTCGAACAGATCCACCTTACGGCCACGCGAGTCTCAGATCTCAATCGCGCAGATTCAACTCCGCAGCGAATCCAATGGCGGAATCATCCAACGCCAACACTACGGTCTCCGGCCTGAAGGTAATCCTCAACCGCTCCTCGCTATCCAAGCATAGTGATAGAATTAACAGCAAACACCTGAATTAATGTCTCATTCCGTCATTAATTTTTAGGTATCAGACATTCTGCTGCCGCATCCTTCTCTTCCAAATTCTCTCTGTCTTGGCCCTCGCTCTACCGAGAGTCCTGCCCATTTGATTTCATGCGAGGCCAATAGAATTCCCTTCGTGAACCAGAATTTAGATCTAACTTCTTGGGCCGACTGCTTACGAGCCTGGCCTAACCCTCCTGAAGATTGGGTGTCATGGTACAGTAGAGTATCTAAGACCCATTATGCCAAATGGGAAACCGCAGGAATAGCCGATGCTCTATCCTTATCACTGTCTCCCCTTGAGAAACATGAAAATATTCTAAAAACCATCGGTTACTTCTGGTCAGATGCTCTGAACTGCTTCATGTTTGGCCACGGCCCCATGACACCAACTCTACTAGATGTGGCCATGATCACTGGTCTAGACATTGCATCCCCAAGCCCCTCTGCTTTTATGCTGCCAAAGGTCCCTTTCACACTCTCTTCCAAAACAGAGTGCACCAACTAGGGTGCTTATCTTCGACGCCACATGAAAAACAAAGGCCAGAAAGAACACACAGCCTTCCTGAATTTCTGGTTGGAACACTTCATATTTTGTGGCCCTTCACTTGCTCCAACCAAGAATTACCTTTCCTTGGCCTATGAACTTGCCAGAGGCACCCAGCTTGGCATTGACAAACTGTTCCTTGGAGAAGTCTATCGATATCTCCAACTAATGTCTGTCAAACTGTTTTCCCAAAAGAAAGTCAAAACAGGAGGTCCCTGGTGGTTTATTCAGCTATGGGCTCGGCTGTATTTCCAGAACCATGTCCCAAACTTTCCACCTTTGGCCACTTGCACCTTTCCAGATACTAACGGGAAGCCAATCAGGTGCACTAGCTACGGCCAAGCTCTATATAGCCTCCCAGGTAGTAAACTGATCCTCAAGGAAGCATTGGAGTGGTTCAGAATTTTCTACCAAGGCCTGGACAATCCTCTCTTCTTCCCTTATACGGAGTGTGAAAATTTTGAAAATCCAGTTTCCTTCAGGCTAGACAGCTTTGCCGATGACGCCAGCACCCGACAATTGTATTCCATCATGATCCGTCCCTGCTTCCTTCCAGTTGGCATGAGCACCTTGATACGTCTCCAACGTATCTATAATTTCTGATGTTCCATGCTTGCTTTATGACAATACCTACATGTTTTGTTCACACTTTATATCGTTTTTATGCGTTTTCTGGAACTAACCTATTGACGAGATGCCGAAAGGCCAGTTGCTATTTTCTGCTGTTTTTGGTTTCAGAAATCCTAGTAAGGAAATATTTTCGGAATCGGACGAAATCAACACCGAAGATCTTATAATTCCCGTAAGCTTCCAGAGCACCGGAGAAAGGCCAGAGGGGAGCCAGGGGGCCCACCCCACAGGGCGGCGCAGCCCAGGGGGGCGCGCCCCCCTAATGTGTGGGTCCCCTGTGGCCCCTCCGACTCCGCCTCTTCGCCTATTTAGTCGTCCCTGACCTAAAACCTCGACCCCGTTCGACGAAACCAGAGAAAACCTTCCAGAGCCGCCGCCATCGCGAAACTCCAATTCGGGGGACAGAAGTCTCGTTCCGGCACCCTGCCGGGACGGGGAATTGCCCCCGAGTCATCTCCACCGCTGTCTCCACCGCCATCTTCACCGCCATCGCTTGTCTCCATGATGAGGAGGGAGTAATTCACCCCCGGGGCTGAGGGCTCCGCTGTAGCTATGTGGTTCATCTCTCTCTTTATGTGATCAAGTTGAATATTATCTATGTGCTACTCTAGTGATGTTATTGAAGTAGTTTATTCCTCATGCACGGTGTAATGGTGACAGTGTGTGCATCGTGTAGTACTTGGCGTAGTCTATGATCATAATCTCTTGTAGGTTATGGAGTTAATTATTACTATGATAGTATTGATGTGATCTATGCCTCCTTCATAGTGTGATGGTGATAGTGTGCATGCTATGTTAGTTCTCGGTGTAATTGTGTTGATCTATCTTGCACTCTAAGGTTATTTAAACATAAATATCGAATATATTGGAGCTTGTTAACTCCGGCATTGAGGGTTCGTGTAATCCTACACAGTTAGTGGTGTTCATCATCCAACAAGAGGGTGTAGAGTGGTTCTATTATGTGATCATTGTTGAGAGTGTCCACTAGTGAAAGCAGGATCCCTGGGCCTTGCTTCCAATCATCGAATCTCCGTTTGTTTACTGTTTTGTTGCAAGTTTACTTGCTGCCATATTTTATTCAGATTGCTATTACCACTCATACTCATCCATATTACTTGCATCTCACTATCTCTTCGCCGAACTAGTGCACCTATACATCTGACAAGTGTATTAGGTGTGTTGGGGACACAAGAGACTTCTTGCATTGTGATTGCAGGGTTGCTTGAGAGGGATATCTTTGACCTCTTCCTCCCTGAGTTCGATAAAACTTGGGTGATCCACTTAAGGGAAACTTGCTGCTGTTCAACAAACCTCTGCTCTTGGAGGCCCAACACTGTCTACAAGAATAGAAGCACCCGTAGACATCAAGCTATTTTCACGGCGCCGTTGCCGGGGAGGAAAGGTAAAAGGTACTCACACTCCGGATCTCGGCTACTAAGCTATTTTCGCCGTTGTAAGTACTCGAAGCTATTTCCTTTAGATTCTGCAATTGCATCTTTTTGTTTCTTGTTTTACACTAGTAAGGCATAATGGAATACAACTATGAGCTTTTTAATTTATTTCCTAAGTTAAGACATGAATTGTGTGATGCGAAAATTAAAGAACCTATGGAGCCTCAATTGCATGCTAATAGCAATGTTATTAGTATGAACGCAATCACTGCTAATGTTATGGATAAGTCTAAGCTTGGGGAAGCTAGTTTTTGTGATCTTTTTAGTTTCCCATCTTTAGGGGAGAAAATTTGTTCTGATAATGCTTTATCTCCCATATGTGATAACTCTAATGATGCTTGTCCACCAACTGCAAGTACTGCTTTCAAGATACCCATGAAAATTATTGAACGTGTTATTGATAACCGCTATGAAGGGGATGGAACTGTCCATCCTGGAGATCATTTACTGTTTTTGCATGGATTATGCGGGTTATTCAAGTGTGCAGGTATCTCTATGGATGAAGTGAGGAAGAAGCTATTCTCTTTTTCGCTGTCTGGTAAAGCGGCGCATTGGTATAAATTGTTGAAGAATAGTCATTCTCTTGGTTGGGAGGAAATTGTACCTCTCTTTTATTCTAAATTTTATCCTCCTCATGAAGTGCATATTGATAGGAATTATATTTATAACTTTTATCCTCGTGATGGAGAGAGTATTTCTCAAGCATGGGGGAGATTGAAGTCACTAATACTCAAATGTCCCATTCATGAGCTCCCCGTAATGTTATTGTTAACAATTTTTATGCGAGGCTTTCAGGACAACACAAGGACTATCTGGATCCCTGTTCAGAGGGATCTTTCACAAGCAAGGAGGTTGAAGCTAGGTGGGAACTTCTTGATCGGATTGAGGAGAATGCTGAAGGATGGGAGAACAACAAAGGTGAAGAGTCAGGTATAAATTATGATTATGAATGCATTGAAGCTTTTATGGATACCGATAAATTTCGAGATATGAGTGCTACTTATGGTCTTGACTCTCAAGTTGCTGCAAATCTTTATAAAGCCTTTGCTTCTCATTTTGAATTGCCTAAAAAGAATTTTGATAAGTATCATGAACCTTTTAAAGAGGCTTGCATGAAGGATGAAATTGTTGTTAATGATTGCAATAAGCATGCTCAAACTCCTAAGAATGCTATTTCCTATAAGCATGTTAATTTTTGTGGAATGCATAGACCTTGTGGAATTAATCAAATCAAAGATGAATATTGTATCCATCATATTAATGAAAAAACTAGAAAGTGGGCTAGGGCTCTAGATGATCTTGGTAAAAAAGTTTGTGCCCTCTATCCTTTTATTTGTGAAGTTTGCCATGAAGTGGGTCATTTTAATTTTCAATGCTCCACCAATGATAATTTGAACCCAATGAGTGCTGCAAATTTGTATTGTGATGATGAAATTACTCCTAATCAGCATGATGAACTCACTTTATTTTTGTGGTGTGAAGAGTTATCAAGGAAAATTTCTTTGTTAGATATTAACTAGTATGGTGGCCCTCGCAAATGCGAGGGCATTGTCTATAGTAAAATATGTTAAAAATTGTTTTAAAGTATTTAAAACTTTTTGTTTCTATACATCTCCTTAATTGCGAAATTATTTTAGAAAATAGATTCATTGGTACCGGTTTACTTTATCTCCATTTTGTAAATTAATATAGTACGTTGCAAATAAATAACAAAATAAAATGAAATATATCTTAGGGAAATAAGATGGTAGTGGTTTATGTTTTATCAGTAATATTTTTTAACACAAAAAAGCTGGAGCTGCGACACCAAGAAACTAAGCTGCAATCTCCGTAAGCTCTCTGGTGTAGGTGGTCTACGTACAACTATGTATATTTATCATTTTACACATAGTTATATACAATCCAATTTTCTTGTTGGTATCGTTGTTGCAAAAATAGTTGGTATATATGAGCTGAGTTTTTGGTCCCATGTACAATTGGATATATCTATTATCTAAAAAAAAATTAGCGATTCATGATCACCACACACTCTTACATGGATACTCTGCAGGTTCTATTTCACATAACATCTCAATATTACTCGAATTGATGTTTTGTTTTCACTTCGTGCATTCATGTTCCCAAAATTTTGTGGTCATGCTGATCTTACACAAGTTTCCCCCGACACTTATCCGTGTAAGAAAAATGACAAAAAGGAAATCTATAGAATGCTCGGTTGCACTTCTTGATATGGAGTTTTTATGAAAACGAATCAGGTTTTTTCTCTCATTTTTTGATTCCGAATTTCACAGGGAGAAAATGAGGAAAAGGAAATTGTAAATGTTATATAGCTATGGATATATATGATTGGATTGTACCATTCATCCACCTAAGTTTATATATAAAATAGATTTTTAGCCTGCATGTACTATCGTGTAAAAATATACAAAGGTCTTAATAATATGATAATATTAATACACAGATGTGTTGATATGATATATTAGGAAATTTTATTTTGGTTCCCGAGCTTCAGTGAGATTGTTTAAAATATCAAAATAACTTTCTTAATTTTATCTAGATACGAATAGCTATTTTTCTGAACAGAGTATTACTCTCTCCACGTTAAAAATAAGTGTCTTAGTTTTCGTGAACATGTTGGTCGCCGACCAAAGGAAAGCTCTCTCAGTCTTGTTCATGTTGTTTTGAAACGGACCGCGGTATAATGAGTTGAGGTGGAACATAGCTTGTGAGGCACGGATTTCATTTTAAAGTAAAATATTTACTCTTCCGTAGAAACGCGTCGGCATTCATTTAGTTGTAGATACATTAATATTTATAAAATATTAGGATACTTATTTTAGAATGGAGAAAAAAACTTGTTTCATGATATGCAAATCAGTAGAAATAATTCCATTATTTGCAGGCATGTATCCGGATTTATGGTGATCAGCCCGCGATGGAGTCCCTTTGTTTCTGCATGTCGTCGTGGTGTCGTAGCGACATACGCTATAGTTAGCTTTGTCTCTTTTTTCTTTCCTTTTAAGGGACCGGTCTGTCTCAGTACTTCATGCATGGAGATTTGGATATATTTTTTTGGGTCGTGGTCAGCTAGATCTCTAGCATCTTATTTTTTCCGTGCCCAATTTTTCTGTGCCCAGATCGTGAGCCTTACTAACATCATACGTGACAGTTCTTATAAAAGAAAAGGACTTCTAATACGTGACATAGTTGACATGTTCGTACCAACTACGACTTTACGTAACCTTTGTTATCTTTAAATCTCCACCATAAATTATAGATCTAACAACCTCAATAATTAGAATGACGTGGATTAACATGGTGTCTCTATTTTAAACATCCGCATCTTGCTTTTAGTATATAATAGATGATCTTGATATTGATGATGTCCTGCATGGGTGTTTTTCTGATTGCATTGATAATAGCCATACAAATACTTACATACAAAATATTTTAGAAGATGACACCTTGCCAAAATATGATAGGACCGCTGTGTGTTTTGAACTAATTAATAAAAAGGAGGAATCCTCCCAAGTTTCTTCTATTGTTTCTGAAAGTAAATCAGGTTATGCGGACAAGCCACCCTTCAAGCCTCTTCCTCCTAAAGAAGGGAACGAGGAGAAGGAGGAGAAGAAGAAGAAGAAGAAGGGAACGAAGAAGAAGAAGAAGAAGAAGAAGAAGAAGAAGAAGAAGGAGAATAAAGAGAGGTAACGGCATATCCCCGCGTGAATGAGATAACACTAGGTAACCGTAAGTATGTTGCTCCTAATGATTATTATGATAATGAATCTGAATACAATGATCTTCCTATGCGCTTTACATACATTAGTGATCATGATTTGAATGAGCACACTACTTTTGATATTGCAAATCTCTGGGAAACTAATTCTGAAAATGATGATGATAATAATTGCCATAGTATCAGTGCTATCCATGCTCCCTCCCATAAGGATATAGAAAGCTTTAAGCTTGGGGAAGAGGTGTTTGAAAATACTTTTGCTACTGATCATTATGTGTTTGATACATCTCCTTCTAATAACAATGATGGTATGATCACAGATAAACCGACTGTGAAAGATAACTATTCTATTTCTTATGATGACACTGTGCCTCCGACCTTTAATGATTATTATAAAGAATGCTATGATATAGGTTATAACTATCCTTATGAAAATTGTCATAGTTATGATTGGATTGCCAAAAACAGTTCCCTTAAAATGCAACTTGTTTACCATGTTTAAATTCTTGACAATAATCCTGCTCCAATTACTATTAATGAGAAGAATTCTTCTTATGCCAAAATTAATGATACTGCTATGCATATGAACCATGATAAGAATGTTTTAAGTGATGGGTATATTGTGGATTTCATCAATGATGCTACTGAAAGTTATTATGACAGAGGGAAACATGGGTATATGCATCTTAATAATATTAAGTTTCCCCTCTTTATGTTGAGAATCTTGAAGTTACTCATGTTTTATCCTCTTATGCTTGTCACTTTGTTCTTCATGAATTCATTTGTGTACAAGATTCCTTTTCATAGGAAGCATGTTAGGCTTAAATTTGTTTTGAATTTGCCTCTTGATGCTCTCTTTTGCTTCAAATACTATTTCTTGCGATTGCATCATTAAAACTGCTGAGCCCATCTTAATGGCTATAAAGAAAGAACTTCTTGGGAGATAACCCATGTGTTTATTTTGCTACAGTATTTTTATTTTGTATTTGTGTATTGGAAGTTGTTACTACTGTAGCAACCTCTACTTATCTTAATTTTGTTGCATTGTTGTGCCAAGTAAAGTCTTTGATAGTAAGGTTCATACTAGATTTGGATTACTGCGCAGAAACAGATTTCTTGCTGTCACGAATCTGGGCCTAATTCTCTCGTAGGTAACTCAGAAAATTATGCCAATTTACGTGAGTGATCCTCAGATATGTACGCAACTTTCATTCAATTTGGGCATTTTCATCTGAGCAAGTCTGGTGCCTCTTTAAAATTCGTCTTTACGGACTGTTCTGTTTTGACAGATTCTGCCTTTTATTTCGTATTGCCTCTTTTGCTATGTTGGATGGATTTCTTTGTTTCATTAATGTTCAGTAGCTTTGTGCAATGTCCAGAAGTGTTAAGAATGATTGTGTCACCTCTGAACGTGTGAATTTTTGATTATACACTAACCCTCTAATGAGTTTGTTTCGAGTTTGGTGTGAAGGAAGTTTTCAAGGGTCAAGAGAGGAGGATGATATACTACGATCAACAAGAGTGAAAAGTCTAAGCTTGGGGATGCCCCGGTGATTCATCCCTGCATATTTCAAGAAGACTCAAGCATCTAAGCTTGGGGATGCCCAAGGCATCCCCTTCTTCATTGACAAATTATCAGGTTCCTTCTCTTGAAACTATATTTTTATTCGGTCACATCATATGTACTTTACTTGGAGCGTCTGTTTGTTTCTGTTTTTTGTTTTTGTTTGAATAAATGCTTGTGTGGGAGAGAGACACGCTCCGCTGGTTCATATGAACATATATGTTCTTAGTTTTTAATTTTCATGGCGAAGGTTGAAACTGCTTCGTTAATTGTTATATGGTTGGAAACGGGAAATGCTACATGTAGTAATTGGTATGATGTCTTAAATAATGTGATACTTGGCAATTGTTGTGCTCATGTTTAAGCTCTTGCATCATATACCTTGCACATATTAGTGAAGAAATACATAGAGCTTGCTAAAATTTGGTTTGCATGATTGGTCTCTCTAAGGTCTAGATATTTTCTAGTAAGGGTTTGAACAACAAGGAAGACGGTGTAGAGTCTTATAATGCTTGAAATATGTCTTTTTATGTGAGTTTTGCTGTACCGGTTCATACTGTGTTTGCTCTAAACAACCTTGCTAGCCTAAACCTTGTATCGAGAGGGAATACTTCTCATGCATCCAAAATCCTTGAGCCAACCACTATGCCATTTGTGTCCACCATACCTACCTACTACATGGTATTTCTCCTCCTTTCCAAAGTAAATTGCTTGAGTGCTACCTTTAAATTTCTATCCTCTACCTTTACAATATATAGCTCATGGGACAAATAGCCTAAAAACTATTGTGTTATTGAATATGTACTTATGCACTTTATTTCTTATTAAGTTGCTTGTTGTGCGATAACCATGTTCCTGGGGACGCTATCAACTCTCTTTGTTGAATATCATGTGAGTTGCTATGCATGTCCGTCTTGTCTGAAGTAAGGGAGATTTACCACTTATTTAATGGTTAGAGCATGCATAATGTTAGAGAAGAACATTGGGCCGCTAACTAAAGCCATGATTCATGGTGGAAGTTTCAGTTTTGGACAAATATCCTCAATCTCATATGAGAACATTAATTGTTGCTAAATGCTTATGCATTAAAGAGGAGTCCATTATCTCGTTGTCTATATTGTCCCGGTATGGATGTCTAAGTTGAGAATAATCAAAAGCGAGAAATCCAATGCGATCTTTCTCCTTAGACCTTTGTACAAGGCGGCATAGAGGTACCCCTTTGTGACACTTGGTTAAAACATATGTATTGCGATGATAATCCCTGTAATCCGAGCTAATTAGGACAAGGTGCGGGCACTATTAGTATACTATGCATGAGGCTTGCAACTTGTAGGATATAATTTACATGATACATATGCTTTATTACTACCGTTGACAAAATTGTTTCTTGCTTTCAAAACCAAAGCTCTAGCACAAATATAGCAATCAATGCTTCCTCTGCGAAGGGCCATTCTTCTACTTTTATGTTGAGTCAGCTTACCCATTTCTCTCTATCTTGGAAGCAAACACTTGTGTTAACTGTGCATTGATTCTTACATACTTGCTTATTGCACTTGTTATATTGCTTTGCATTGACAACTATCCATGAGATATACATGTTACAAGTTGAAAGCAACCGCTAAAACTTAATCTTCCATTGTGTTGCTTCAATGTCTTTACCTTGAATTTATTGCTTTATGAGTTAACTCTTATGCAAGACTTATTGATGCTTGTCTTGAAAGTATTATTCATGAAAAGTCTTTGCTATATGATTCAATTTTTTACTCATTGCATTAACATTGCTTTGAATCGATGCATTCATCTCATATGCTTTACAATAGTATGATCAAGATTATGTTGGTAGCATGTCACTTCAGAAATTATCTTTTATCGTTTACCTACTCGAGGACGAGTAGGAACTAAGCTTGGGGATGCTGATACGTCTCCAACGTATCTATAATTTCTGATGTTCCATGCTTGCTTTATGACAATACCTACATGTTTTGTTCACACTTTATATCGTTTTTATGCGTTTTCTGGAACTAACCTATTGACGAGATGCCGAAAGGCCAGTTGTTGTTTTCTGCTGTTTTTGGTTTCAGAAATCCTAGTAAGGAAATATTTTCGGAATCGGACGAAATCAACACCGAAGATCTTATAATTCCCGGAAGCTTCCGGAGCACCGGAGAAAGGCCGCAGGGGAGCCGGGGGGCCCCACCCCACAGGGCGGCGCGGCCCGGGGGGCGCCCCTAGTGTGTGGGTCCCCCGTGGCCCCTCCGACTCCGCCTCTTCGCCTATTTAGTCGTCCCTGACCTAAAACCTCGACCCCGTTCGACGAAACCAGAGAAAACCTTCCGCAGCCACCGCCATCGTGAAACTCCAATTCGGGGGACGAAGTCTCCGTTCCAGAGACCCCGCCGGGACGGGGAATTGCCCCCGGAGTCATCTCCACCGCCGTCTCCACCGCCATCTTCACCGCCATCGCTGTCTCCATGATGAGGAGGGAGTAATTCACCCCCGGGGCTGAGGGCTCCGTTGTAGCTATGTGGTTCATCTCTCTCTTTATGTGATCAAGTTGAATATTATCTATGTGCTACTCTAGTGATGTTATTAAAGTAGTTTATTCCTCCCGCACGGTGTAATGGTGACAAGTGTGTGCATCGTGTAGTACTTGGCGTAGTCTATGATCATAATCTCTTGTAGGTTATGGAGTTAATTATTACTATGATAGTATTGATGTGATCTATGCCTCCTTCATAGTGTGATGGTGACGAGTGTGCATGCTATGTTAGTTCTCGGTGTAATTGTGTTGATCTATCTTGCACTCTAAGGTTATTTAAACATGAATATCGAATATTGTGGAGCTTGTTAACTCCGGCATTGAGGGTTCGTGTAATCCTACACGAGTTAGTGGTGTTCATCATCCAACAAGAGGGTGTAGAGTGGTTCTATTATGTGATCATTGTTGAGAGTGTCCACTAGTGAAAGCAGGATCCCTGGGCCTTGCTTCCAATCATCGAATCTCCGTTTGTTTACTGTTTTGTTGCATGTTTACTTGCTGCCATATTTTATTCAGATTGCTATTACCACTCATAATCATCCATATTACTTGCATCTCACTATCTCTTCGCCGAACTAGTGCACCTATACATCTGACAAGTGTATTAGGTGTGTTGGGGACACAAGAGACTTCTTGCATTGTGATTGCAGGGTTGCTTGAGAGGGATATCTTTGACCTCTTCCTCCCTGAGTTCGATAAACCTTGGGTGATCCACTTAAGGAAAACTTGCTGCTGTTCTACAAACCTCTGCTCTTGGAGGCCCAACACTGTCTACAAGAATAGAAGCACCCGTAGACATCACACCTCAAACAGGATCATCAAACCTGGTTATGAGTCTTATCAGCCGGTCGTAGCAGCCCGGCAGTTTGGTCTTGGGCAGGTGCTCTTCCTCCACCATTTAACAGAGAGCAGAGCTGATTTGCCTGATGTCCTCACCAGTCAGAGGTGTTACTCTTTCTTTGATACTCTAGCCATCCCTGTTCCTCACAACCTCTCTTTTACCTCATCAACCGATGGTTTTGAGACCTGGTGGCCAATGTGGAAGACTCATGCCTTCAGGAGAGCTCTGGGACCATTGCTGAAACAACTTGATGCTGAATATGATATCCCTGCAGAACAGGTACCACTACCCACAAATTTTCTTGAAGTGGCTTACAATGATTTCTTTTCTTTTATAACCTTGCTCTATCTCCTTGCAGCAACAAGACGGTCCAGAACCTGTACATGATGATGGCTCCCCCTTCAGATTCCTCCCACCAGCTCCAGTGGTCCTCTTCTGCAAAAACTCACCACCCTTGAAAAAGGTTGTGATGCAGAGCCAGCCGATTTCACCAAAATCGGCTTCCAAGAGCAGAGTATCTTCTGGGCCAGCTGCCCCCCGAGCCTCAGTCAAGGCGAGAACATCAGTAAGGAAAGTAGCTGCTAGGAAGACCTTGAAGCGCCAAAACCCTACTCCTGCTCAAGAAAGTTTGCACGTAAGCTGATCCATGCCTTGGCTGATTTCATCTATCCTTCTAGACCTCTGCAACATGCTTGTATTTCTTGTATAGGCCTCTACCGAAGAAAACTCCAGCGAGGAGACACAGTCCAGTCGAAGGGACTCGAGCTCGGGCAACTCTTGGAAAACCACCACGCAGAGCCAGCCAGACTTGCCACCATTGGCTTCCAAGAAAAGGTCAGCTCCTGAACCTGCTGCTTCCCAAGCCCCAATCAAAGCAGGGCAGGGCGGTCTACGCACAAAGAGCCGATGCATCAAGAGAGCTCGCAAGGAACCGCAAACCTCTTCATTAAACCAGGAGGTTTCGAATGTAATTACCCTCCATACTCTCCTTGGCTCATATTTCATGCTAACCCATTGCTGTTCTCATCGGCTAACCACTTCCTTTGTAGACTGATGACACCTCTAGTGGGGAAGTCGAGGAGGTACTGATGCCATCCGCCACCCTGGACCTAGCAACTTCTAAAAGTGTAGCTAACAAGGTTGCCAACTTGGTCAAGCCCTCAGCAGAAACACAAGAGCCGATCACCTCGTCATCGGCTGTTCCTCTGGTCTTAGGAGAGGTACACTCCCTTCCCTTAGCTCTACCCTTCTCTTTCGCTGTATACTGACGTTGTTCTTGTTGTTTGTCAGGGTTATGACCTCTCAAGCTTGCTAACGTTCGACCCTGAATCCATCGAACCGGCTACTGCTAAAGTAAGCGAAGAGTCAGGACCCAGCGCTACACATGGTCAACTCCAGCATCTCAAGACCCTGCTCTCCTCCTCCATTGAGACATTGGTTGAAGACCCCGAGGAAGTGAAGAGCATTCTTGAAGACATCCAGCCTCATCTCCCGGTGACGTTGCGGTGAAACTCCGCCGCTGTGACTGCGTCCGCTCGCAGGTCAAGGGTGAAATTGGCTCGTCGGAGAATCGACCTACGCCACGCCCGGCTTCCGTTGAAAGCCGATATTGCGGACAAATGCCGCCGGCTTAATGAGAAAAAGGCAGCTTTGGACGCCAAAACCGACACCTCCGTCGCAAGACTGCTGAACTTGAGACCTTGCGAAAGGAGTTGGAGGACCTTGAATAGAGGGCCCGGGCAACCGAACAGCTCATCCAAGATAAGGAAGCTCTTATTGCCCACTCCCACGAGGAAGCAGAAGGCCTCAAAGCTGAACTAAATTAAGACTGATTTGGCCGAAATACGCGCTCTGAACAAGCAGCTGGTGACAGGCCAGGACGAAGATGATGAGGCCGAGATCGCCGAGGTGGATCGTGTTCGTGCTGACGCCCTCCATGCCCTTGAGGCATTCCTTCAGTAGAGCCTCTCTATGTAACCTGATAGCTGCTCAATTGAGCTTGTACCTCTAGAGTCGATGGTTGTGCATCGGCTTTTTAGTTCTAAAGTCGATGTCAGTGCATCGGCTGTACTTGTATCCTGTTGTTTTGTATATATTTTTTTTACTGGCCGATTTCGTGCATCGGCCCCATATTTCATTGTCCGTTATTCCATATTAGGTGCCCCCCGAGCCGAATCTTTCAAGTAATTGAAGATATCGGCTCTCCAGTTATCTGATTCCAGGAACTGTACTTGAACATCGGCTGGGTTTAGCTGACGAATGTTGGTCGTGGCTTATCCCCAAGACCAATATCAATCTCTTCTAGCTCATCAGCCGATGTAAACCTATACCCTAGCTTTCCGTCGTCTGCTAGATCGATGCTGAACATAGGCAAAACGTATGGCGAGGATAATTTTGGCCGATTGCTGGAATCGGCCTCCTTTTTGATTGCATTGCCCGATGGGGTTTACAACTTGTCTGTGCTCCACTACGGGAGGGAGCCTCACTGCTACGACTACGTGACGTGCTTGAGGTGAGATCCTCGCTTTTTATTTTTTGGGGCCGATCGCAGGGATCGGCCTTGCCACGTATGTCGATGGATGTTGCTCTTGCTACTCTGTCAGACCGGTGGATAAGACCAGCCTCACCCCGTTTTTTGTAACCTCGATGCGCTCACAGCCGTCCAAACTGACCCCAGAGAGCGGCTCTTGGTCTTCTGAGTCCCAAATGTTCGTGCCGGCTATTGAGACCTCGATCGAGTCGTCTGCATGGATGACCTCCACTTCATCTCCATCCCATTGTATCAGGCACTGGTGCATTGTAGATGGGCTGCAGCAGTTGGCGTGAATCCAATCCCTCCGTAGCAGGATAGCGTAGGTGCTTTTGCTGTCGACGATGAAGAATGCTGTTGGGATGGTTTTTCGGCCTACGGTTAGATCCACGTTCAGAACGCCTTGCGTCCCTGATGCTTGGCCGTTGAAGTCGTTTAGTGTGACGTTGGTCTTGATCAGATCTGCGCTAGATCCTCCCAAACGCCGTAGCATGGAATATGGCATTATATTGACTGCCGCTCCCGTGTCAACCAACATCTTGCCGACAGGCTGCCCATTGATATATCCTTTTAGGTACAAGGCCTTCAAATGTTTGTAGCCCTTCTCTCGTGGCTTTTCAAAGATAACTGGCCGTGGACCGCAGTCAAACTGTGCTATCGGCACTTCTTCGGTTCCTGGAGCACGAAACTCCGATGGAAGCATGAACACCATATTTGTGCCAGCCCATGTACTCACATCGGCTCTTACCTGCTTGGGGCGCCATTCTTTCTTCTGTGGACGATTCTCCTCATCCAAAGTTTGCTGAATTTTCACGGCCAGATCAGGCCGCGCTTTTCTCAACGTGTGCAGGTATTGCGCCTCGGCTTGCTCTAAGCTACGTAGCCGCTGAACCCTACGCTTCTGGGAGTTGCTGAGTCCATCAGGACACCACCTTGGCCGGTGGTATCTATCTTCTTCTTCATCTTCTGACTCCTCAAAGTCTTCATCTTGAGATGACTCAGCTCGTTTGTTCTGTGGTGGGAGCGGCCCTAGACGCTTGAAAACTGAAACTTCTCCTGCGTCCTTCTTCAGCTGTCTACACTCTGGGCAATTATCGATTGTAGGCAATCGGCTCATTCCTGAATCCCAGCAGTGCTTAAAGAAAGGACAGTCCCAGTGTCTATCCATGTCTTCCTGCTCCCTCGACTTCCCCTTAGCGCGGCGCTCATATCCTTCGTCGTCTCTATTATACCGACGATATCTTCCATTGTCCATGTAAGACCGATGATACCTTTCGTCTCCTCTATCGTACCTCCGACGATGGTCATACTGACGCTCATACTTGTTAAGGAGATGTGCGGGGAATGGTCGTTGATATCGCACGCTTCTCACTTGCTCCTCGGTGAGGTACCGTCTGTCATCATATCGGGGCCGGTCGCGTGGGCCGGCCTCCTCCTTTTCCTTGCCACGGGAATGACTGCTTTCTTCTTTATCATTGCCATGGTGGTGTACAGGCCCTACCATGTTAACACCGAACGAGAAATCTAGCCGACGCCTCGCAGAGTGATTGAGTTCCACCATGTTGACGCCAGGAAACGGATGTGTGTCCACTTTCATGGCAAACTGCCCAAAGATCAATCGGCCTTGTTCTATCGCCGTTTGGATCTGCCGACGGAACTCTTTGCAGTCATTGGTGGTATGGGTGAACGAGTGATGCCACTTACAGTACGGTCTCCCGTTCATTTCTTTTCTTGCGCCGTAGGGATTTTATGGCCTTCAGTTAAACTTCAGCTGTTTTTCCTTATGCAATAAATCAAATATCTGCTCAGCTTTGCTCACATCGAAGTCAAACCCTTTTGCAGACCCTTGTTGTTTCACCCATTTGCAGGACACGGGAGCTGCCCCCCGAGCCCATTGAGCCACGGCTACTTCCAGGTCTTCTGCAGAATCTTCAGCTTCTTCTGTCTCGACCAGGCCTACCGGACGCTTAAACTTGTCCTGGTACAATTCAGGGTGGCGCTGCTCATACGATGTTAGTTTCTGGACCATGTGCGCCAGTGAACTGTACTCTACTTGGAAAGCCAGATCCTTGATCGGTGTTGCGAGGCCCACTCGCTGCCGGATCGACTCGCTTCTTTCTCAGTTAAACGAACCGAATAACATCGGTTTCTGACAGTCCTGAAACGTTGAATGTATTCCGACACCGTTTCTCCCCGCTTCTGCCGCACCTGTGTTAGATCGGCAATGCCAGCCTTGGTAGCTTCTGAGTGATATTGAACATGAAACTGTTCTTCCAGTTGCTTCCACGTCCGGACTGAGTTTGGTGGCAATGAGGTGTACCACCCAAAGGCTGATCCCGTGAGAGATTGTGCAAAAAACCTTACACGTAACGGGTCCGATGCTGAAATCATGCCCAACTGTGCCAAATATCGGCTCACGTGATCTATTGAGCTAGACCCTTCTGATCCATTGAACTTTGAGAATTCAGGGAGCCGATACTTGGGTGGCAGCGGGATCAAATCATACTCGTCGGGGTACGGCTTGGAATAGCCGATTGTTTTCCTCTTCGGCAAGATGCCGAACTGGTCTCTCAAGATGGTACTGATTTGTTCCATGGTATGAGCTGCAGGGACCGAGCTCTCATGACTCGTTCCGGTGGCATATTTAGCTAGCCATGCCTGTTTATCGGCGTCTGCTCCGAAATCCTCGCCGGTGCAATCTGGTTCGTGCGCGCCAAGGTATTGCAGTCCGGCACGTATGTGCACACGTATCCATGTGGGATCTCTTTAGGCGGCTCATAAAGGAATTGGCAATCGCCAGGATCGCCTCCCACCTTGTAGACGACGTACGCCGGTGAACCCTGTAGCTCTGGAGCTGCAAGCGCGAATGGCAGCGGCGGTCTGGTCTGGAACGATATTTCTCCCTGGTGTGTCCCTAGGGTAGGTCCTAACGGAGAGTACTGATGCTTCATGATTTCCTGCACCACGCGAACCGCAACGCGCTCGAAAGCGTTCACCAAGCTCTCAGAATGACGGTGTAGAGAATGAGCGACCATGTAATTAACTTCCTGGCGCAGAGCTCTGGTGCGTTCCTCTAAAGGGGTAGACAGGTCTACTTCATCAAGAACGCCTTCGGGGGAGAACCCTTTCCACCTGATGCCATGTGAGCGGGTCTTCGTGAAGGAGCCGATGAGATCGGCTTCCAAGAAGGCTTTAATCTCATCGTATTTCTTCTTGTGCTCCTCAGGCAGATCTGCGTACGTGACTGGTTCGCCCACCACCTCATCTGCAGATTTGGACATAGTTGCTGCAGATGGCGACGTAGTTGCTATAGAGGGTCCCACCGGGCGTGCCAGAATGTGCTGCCTGCAAAAACCCACCGGTGAGCACCGACGAGCAACACGGAGAGCAGGGAGGCTCCCAGGACTGCTGGAGGGCCCTGGTCCCTCGGGCGACGGCCCGCAATGCTCTGGCACACATCCCAGCTAATGCAAGGGCGTGCCACCTGACCTATACCTGGTCAGGAAGGTGATGGATTGCTTCAATTAGTTTCCTGCATGGCAAACACGTAAACATTAAATACTAGCCCCGATCGGCTCTTAGGTTGCCCTGTGGATCGGCTCAAAGAGCCGATTACCCCATGGTTCACGTTGGATTTACAATAACATGGGGATCCTGCTTTATCAATATAAAGTTAAACCAATCTACAATAGCCTAGGGTTTCCACCGCATAACCGGAACATCCTACGCGTAGTTGAGCCTAGCAGACACGAAAGATGATGGAAAACTAGTCCTAAAAGAGGCCTAAAAACCAACATGAAGTCGATTCCCGGAACAATCCCTTCTAGGATCAGCAAACCATACCTTACGCACTACCGGATCGTTCAACCCGTTTGCAAGGCCTAACCATACGGATATCAAACTAATCCTTGGAGAACAAGGAACAACTATAACAGATCGGATCTACTAAATAAAGATTAAGCAGGATGTTGCCCTTACACCCAAGATAGGTGTAAGGGCAGCTAGATATTGAGGGGCAGCGTAGCTAAACAAGCATATCATAAAAGCATCGACGTAAGCCCCAAAACATCTACGATAAGTGTGTTGCTCGTCATCAAAAAGGCTTCAGCACGAGCAACACCAACAACGAATAAACTGATACTGCCTAGATCGCAAGATGCGATCTAGGCAGCATGTTGCTTACCCGGGAGAAACCCTCGAAACAAGGGGTGGCGATGCGCCTAGATTGGTTTGTTGTGAACGTGATCGTCCTCCTTTCTCAATAACCCTAGATACATATTTATAGTCTGTAGACTGTAATTTAGGAATAAACCTAACCGTGTACGAGCTAAATTCTATCTCTTAATTCTAACGAAATCTACCATAATATATAGATACACGGGCCATCTAGCCCAAACTCTCGCACAAGGCCGATTCAGAGACACTTCAAATGCATGTCCTCTAAGCCCATCTTCGATCACGGCCCATCTCCTGCTCTGGCTAAATTCTGGTGGTAACAAACGCATGATTCCATCTAGTACGTCTGATGCTTCATTTTCATTGTATACTTATTTCCATCACACAATAAACATGCTTCGAGCTTTACAGGCCATGCTTCATAATTCAGCCATATTTTTTTGCAAGCACTGTTATGATTTGGCTCTACCATGAAGCCATATAGTTGAATATTGAAACACTATTTTATGTTTGTTGAAGCATGAACAATGATGTATCAATTTTTTTCAACCGAGTGTATGTTTATGGAAGGAATCATGCACCTATGTTTTAAGAAGCATATTGCGTTTATGATAGAAGCATGTCAGATGTAATACAAGTTCTGGTACTGAGCCATTGGAAAACAATTATTGAAGAAGGAACAGTGTAGTACCAAAACATTGCCATTGTTGTGTAAAGAACGAAGCACATAACTAAATACTTGGAAACAATTTGTACATAAGTTCAAAACATGTCACAAAAGATACCAAAACACATGTGCTACTAAAGCCCTAGAAGCACGTGCATATTTACGAGGAAACTCAATATACATAACCCTGAAGCATGCATATGTTACAATGAAAACACACCATTCCGATTCTCAGGGTCATGTCAAGAAATTGGCGGCCTCAATGCCAAGAAGCATCTGATGCCGCTATTTGTCAGAAGATTGGCAACAAAGGCAGCATAACGACGTTGACACCGGACGGTCACGGAAGCACATACATATTTACTAGGAAACTCAATATACATAACCCTCAAGCGTGCGTATGTTACAATGGAAACACGCCATTCCGATTCTCAAGCTAATGTCAAGAAATCGGCGGCCTCAATGCCAGGAAGCATCTGAGCCCGCTATTTGTCAGAAGATTGGCAACAAAGGAAATCAGAAACCGCGTGGATCTCAATGTTGCACACATCCATGACCTTGCTGTAAAACAAAATAGAGGACAAAATTAAAAATAGGATGTTGTTTGAGAACATCAAATAACCTATAAACGTACCTTTCCTCACAAAGGAGGAGGTCCATCTTGGTGATCTCCTAGAGAACTCCATGGGACATGGTGCTTCTTATAGGTACACCTACTTTGGCCGGTCGCCGATTAGCTCTTCCTTGGCCACGTCTCCACGCGGCGGAGCTTCATGCCTGACGACGAAGAGTTGAAGGTCTAGGGCTGTAATCTGATTATGTGCCGCTGCGGGAGAGATGATCCGAGGCGTGCTGGTGTAGGCTACAGGAGCGGTGCGGGGTGAGGCGGCGAAGGAATCACACTTTGAGCCTTGGTAAGGGGAGGGGATGAGAGGGCTTTGTTCGCTCGAGGAGACTTTATGAGGGGAGAGTACCAGAATTAACTTGCCTAATTATTGGGTAGGGGTGGGGGCGTGGGCAGATGCAAAATCAATCGTTAGATTTGAGAGGAGATCGATGGCCTTGGGGAGGTCCGAAGATTTGTTTCCAATCGGACCCCGATAGTTAGTGTTTACCAAAAAATAATTTTCTGGACTTCCACTGTCAGCACAATTGTACGTGCACGCTCTTAGTAGAAATCAATTCGCTGGCCTGCATGCCGTGTATACTCCCTTGTGCGAAGCGATGTCAAACAAGAGACAATAAATCCTGTTTTCTGGAGAAGGAGGGAGACGTAATAACCACACACGTTGGATAGAAGACGAAACAACTTGGCTAGCTACAGCCGGTCCATCTTCCACTGCCACGTCGCTATATATTCCATCCGCTTCCACGGCTCATACCATAACCTCCCACACGCAGTAGGCAGTGCTCATCAGAGGCGCCAGATGGAGAAAACCGTCGCGAAGACGATCGTCAAGGCTGACCCTCAGCGGCATCTCTGCGTGAGCACGTCGGCCACAGCCGAGTTGATCGCCGTCGACAATCCGGAGGCTTTCAGCTGTCCCAAATGCCTTCAACGGCTCAAACCTCCAGTATTCCAGGTACGTATGTACGTACAACACATCTGCGTTGCAAGATCACCTGCTCAGTTAAATTCGATACTCCTACATCCCTTGTTGGATCTGACGATTTGTTACCCGCACTAGTGGAAAACAGGGCTTCCGTGGGAGCCTTTTGTCGCGGGCGCGCCTGCACCCGCGACAAATGGCCTGGCCACGTCGCCCCGAAACCATGTGGAGCCGTCAGGGCCTTTTGTCGCGGGCCGTATTACGACCCGCGACAAAAGGGGTCTGAGGGCTGGCGCTCTCCGACGGCACCCCTTTTGTCGCGGGTCGTAATACGGCCCGCGACAATAGGGCCATGCCTATATATAGAAGCAGCCACCCCCCCCCCCACCTCATATTTTCCTTGGTGGTGAAGGTGGAGGTGTATGCTAGCTCATTTTTTCTACATGTGCACAAGAGGTGTTTGATGGAATGCTTGTGAGAGGGATGCCACTTGGTTTTATTTGATAAGATTTCTCCTCTTTTTGATCCTAAAAGGTTAGCAACTATTTTCTCGACTATATATATATGCATAGTCCGTACAATACTAATTTTAGCAAGGTGATTGCATCCGATACATATATAATTGTACTTATGATGCGGATGAGTCATCCATGGATGTACGGTGAACCGATGTGCTCCCGCTTTCGGAGAGGGCGTGAATTCTTTCCCTGCTTGTGGCCGAGGCCAACATGTCGAAGCAAGGTTTTATGTGCTGTCCATGTCTAAAATGTAAGAACGAGAAGGATTACTCTTGCTCAAGAGACATTAAGAGCCACCTGCTTCGGTTTGGATTCATGTCCAGCTATAATGTTTGGACCAAGCACGGAGAAGAAGGGGTTATGATGGAAGACGGCGATGAGGAAGAAGATAATGATGACCAGTACCGATCTATGTTCTCTCAATGCTTTGATACCGCAATGGACGACAATGAAGAAGAAGGAGGTGAAGAACAGGCATCAGATGATCCCGTTGACGATGATCTTCGTCGGGCCATTTCTGATGCAAGAAGAGACTCGTGGCACGGATAAGGAGAGGTTGCGGTTCGACAAGATGTTAGAGGACCACCACAAATTGTTGTACCCAGGTTGTGAAGATGGGCATAGAAAGCTGGGTAGCATATTGGAATTGCTGAAATGGAAGGCAGAGGTCGGTGTGACTGACTCGGGATTTGAGAAATTGATGATAATATTAAAGAAGTCTGTTTCCAAGAAATAATGAGTTGCCCGTCGGTACATATGAAGCAAAGAAGCTTATCTGCCCTCTAGGATTAGATGTGCGAAGATACATGCATGCATTAATGATCGTATCCTCTACCGCGGTGAGAAGTACGAGAATTTGAATAAATGTCCGATATGTGGTGCATTGCGGTATAAGATCGAAAAGATGACCCTGGTGATGTTGAGGAGCGAGCCACCCAGGAAGAGGGTTCCTGCGAAGGTGATGTGGTATGCTCCAATAATACCACGGTTGAAACGTTTGTTCGGAAACAAAGAGCATGCCCAGCTTGTTGCGATGGCACATGGAAGAACGTAAGAAAGACGCGATGTTGAGGCACCCCGCCGATGGTCGGCGAGTGGAGAAACATCGGGAGAGAGTTCCCGGATTTTGCAGCTGAGGCAAGGAACTTATACTTTGGTCTAAGTACAGATGGCATGAATCCTTTTGGGGAGCAGAGCTGCAGCCACGAAGCACCTGGCCCGTGACTCTATGTATCTACAACCTTCCTCCTTGGTTGTGCATGAAGCGGAAGTTCATTATGATGCCGTTGCTTATCCAAGGCCCAAAGCAACCGGGCAACGACATTGATGTGTACCTAAGGCCATTAGTCGATGAACTTTTGGAGTTGTGGGCCAAACCAGGTGTACGTGTGTGGGATGAGCACACCGAGCAAGAATTTGACCTACGAGGGTTGCTATTCGTAACCATCAATGATTGGCCTCGCTCTCGCAACATTTCGGGACAGTACGAACAAAGGATACAATGCATGCACACACTGTTTAGATGAGACTCGAAAGTAAATATTTGGGAAAAAGCAGAAAAGTTGTGTACCCGTTCAATCGTCATTACCTTCCGCGCAAGCATCCCTTAAGGAAAAAGGAAAGCATTTCGATGGCGAGGCAGACCGCCGTCCGAAGCCTATCCCCCGTAGTGGTGCTGATATATTTGACATGGTCAAGGATTTAAATGTTATCTTTGGAAAGGGTCCAGGCAGTCGACCTGTTCCGAAAGACGCTGACGGACACGCGCCCATGTGGAAGAAGAAATCTATTTTTTGGGAGCTAGAATACCGGAAAGTCCCGGAAGTCCGCTCTGCAATCGACGTGATGCACCTGACCAAGAATCTTTGTGTGAATATTCTAGGTTTTCTGGGCGTGTATGGAAAGACAAAAGATACACCAGAAGCACGGGAGGACCAGGAACTTCATAAAGGACGAAACGGCAAACATCCAGGGCAGTTTGTAGGGCCTGCCAGCCTACGCTCTTACCAAACAAGAGAAGGAGATCTTTTTGAAGCCCTATTCAGTATCAAGGTTCCGTCTGGTTTCTCGTCGAATATAAAGGGGATAGTAAATATGAAGGAGAAAAATTCCAAAACCTGAAGTCCCATGACTGTCACGTGCTTATGTCACAATTGCTTCCGGTTGCATTGAGGGGACTTCTACCGGAAAATGTTCGACTAGCCATTGTGAAGATATGTGCATTCCTCAACGCAATTTCTCGAAGGTAATGGATCCAGAAACTTTGTCGGATTACGAGAAGATGTGGTCCAATGTCTTGTCGCCTTCGAGTTGTTGTTCCCACCATCCTTCTTCAATATTATGACGCACCTCCTCGTTCACCTAGTTGAAGAGATTAGAATTCTCGGTCCTCGTATTTCTACACAATATGTTCCCATTCGAGAGGTTCATGGGAGTCTTAAAGAAATATGTTCATAACCGAGCTAGGCCGGAAGGAAGTATCTCAAAGGGCTACGGAACCGAGGAGGTCATTGAGTTTTGTGTTGACTTTCTTCCCGACCTTAAGCCGATTGGTGTTCCCGAATCTCGGTATGAGGGGAGGCCGACTCGGAAAAGGCACACTAGGAAGGAAATCAATGGTGTGCGGGGACAAGATTTCTTTCAATCAAGCACACTACACAGTTCTATACAATTCCATCTTGGTGGCTCCGTACATCGAGAAACATAAGAATGCTTTACGAGAAATAAAACCGGGGCAGCCCGAGTCCTTGATTACATGTCAACACATGAATACCTTCGGCAGCTTGGTTGCAAAGACATCTCATTAATGACCCATCCGTTGTGGAGCAGCTGTTCTTGTTGGCCAGGTTACCATCTTCAAACATATGTACATTCCAAGGGTACGAGATAAATGGGAATACATTTTACACGATCGACCAAGATAAAAAGAGCACCAACCAAAACAGCGGTGTCCGCTTCGATGCAAAAGACGAGAATGGGCAGACCACCACATATTATGGATACATAGAGGAGATATGGGAACTTGACTATGGTCCCACTTTTAAGGTCCCTTTGTTTCGGTGCAAATGGGTGAAGCTCAGCGGTATACATATTGATGATAAGTACGGTATGATAACAAGTGGATCCCAACAATCTTGCGTACCTTGACGAGCCATTTGTCCTAGCCAGCCGAGGTGGCTCAAGTTTTCTACGTGAAGGACATGTCTAGCAAATCAAGAAAAAGAAATCAACAAAAGAATACATCAACCGAGGAGCCAAAGCGCCACATAGTTCTTTCGGGGAAAAGAAACATCGTGGGAGTGGATGACAAGACAGACATGTCGAAGATTATAATAGGTTTAAAGAAATTCCGCCCTTCACGGTGAAAATTGACCCAAGCATCTTACTAAATGATGAAGATTCTCCATGGCTACGGCGTAGAAGATCACAACACTAGATGGCGATGTAATAATGTATTCTTCATATATAGTTCCCAAGACAATCTCTACATTTATGTAATAATGAGAACCCTTTCCCCAACACTGTTAGAGGAGACGAAGTATTCTTTCATATAATGTATTCTTTCACGGGCTTGCAGGGAAATTTTTCCGAGGAGCAGCTTCCGAAGATGCCGTAGGGCGTGTGCACCAACGACATCTTCGAGAAGCTGCACCACGGGAGATTTCCCAACCCTTTCCTTCATCCATGGGAATGAAACCGTGCTTGGCTTGTTGATCTGCTTGGCAAGGCGTATTGATGCTCCTTTTATAGGCACGGCACCGCTTCTACTTTGTCTTGTTCCTTCGACAGGCATCGTGCGCTACATGCTTTATCTCATCGAGCAATGCGTCCACCCACGCTTCCTTATCCTCGCCGACAGCCTTTAGTCCCGGCTGCGGCCACCAACCGTGACAAATGGTTACCGACGCATCCTTATCCTCGCCGACAGCTTTAGTCCCGGTTGCAGCCACCAACCGTGACAAAAGGTTACCTCGCACATCATCCCCCCGCATAAGGCCCTCCTAGATAAGCCTCCCCGCTCTTTTGTCCCGGTTTGAGCCTCCACCCGGGATGAAAGTTTCGCGCGCCACTTCGTTCCCGCCTATTTTCTTCCCGCATTCCCGCCATTTTTCCACTATATATATGTAGGCCTTGGACTCATATCCGCAAACCTCATCACTCTCTCCCATGGCTTCCATCGTATGTCTAACACCCCGGGAGGCGGAGGCGCTTTGCGCCTCGAACTACCCCTGCCCGCCCGGCTACCGCGTCCCGACCGGCTGGTTGCCGAGCGTCGGAGGCGTACCGGTCCCTCCTATCCCCGTAGGTGTGCCACGCGAGATGGCCATCACGAACCACTACTATTTCGAGCTCACGCCCGAGCAGCCGGAGGAATCCCCGCAGGCATCCCGACTACAGCCCGACTTGGGACAGCCTTCTTCATCAATCGGCGTGAGAGGGCGGTTGCCGTGCACGAGGAGGACGGCCCGCCATCTTCGAACTTCAACGAGGCCGGCCGTCGGATGTGGTGGCGCGGCCGGACTCTCCGCAGCGTCATGGCCTATCGTGGCCCCCGCCCGCGCTACCCTCAATCCCAGCCCACGCGTGGTCATCCGCCGAGGTTCGACAACCGCGACCCCGATGCTAGCGATGATGACGTCGGCGACTTTGATGACTACAAGTGGCGACGTGTATAGGACTAGGCACGACTATGATTGAATGGCTCCAACATTCGAATCCGGCCATGTATCTTATTTTTCGCTTGAGCTCGTACTTTAATTTCAGTTCAATCGTAATAAATTTCGTGTCAACCACTTTATTGAACAAAAACAACCGACAACAACTTTATAAACTAAATTTAAACTAATGGAACCGACAACGACTTTATTGAAATTACAATAAAATAGATAAATTACTAGTCTAGTCTCTACTCGTCGTCGTGAGGTTGTCTCCGTCCAAAGGTCATCCCACCGAGGGTCGTTTTCGGTCCAAGTTGTGTTCGAGTTCTCGAGCTCGAAGGCGGCGACGGCCCGACGGTGGCGCCCGTTGGACCTTCGTTGTGCCCTAAGGTTAGCAAAGAACGCGTCTGGGGACCGCGCCCTCCACTGGCGCATCAACTGCTCGTCGCGCTCGGCGATGGCGATCCTGCGCTGCACCCGGCGATGCCGGCGACGGTCCTCGCTCGGTGACGCAGGCACGGCGGTGGCGCGAGGAACTCCGCCTCCTCTAGCGATTCAACATCCGGGAAGTTCATGTCGTGCCCCGGCCGCCGAAAGCGCCACGCCGCCGCGTCGTAAGCGCGCGCCGCCTCTTCCGGCGTGTTGTACGTGCCGAGGGTGAGGCGGAAGCCACCGGCGCGTATCTCGGCGGTGAACCTACCGCTCGGACGCACTCGAACGCCACGGAAACCGGACGCCCTCGACGACATGGAGGCATCCCGGAGATGAATGAGCGGAGGCGGTGGCGACGTGTGGTTGCGCCGGCACTCGTCGCTCTATATAGCGCACGCGGGGCATGGCACGTGTCGGCGGTGGCTACACGCCGCACGCCGGCGTCCGGCGGGGCGAGGCACGTGTCAGCGGTGGCTACACGTCGCACGCCGGCGTCGGCGGGGCGAGGCACGTGGAAGCGGTGGCGACACGTGGCACGGGGACGCGACACGAGTGGCACGGCGGCGGTGCACTGGGGTGAAACATACACGACTATCCGTTTTATATGATGCGAGATGCAAATAGTTATATGGATGTCATATTCATGTTCATTGGATTTTTCTGATCAATTTTCATATATAAAACTTTTCTTTTTGAGTTACCATTTAAAAGTTATTGAAATAATAGTTTTTATTAAAAAAACAGAAAAACAAAAAACAGAAAAAAACAGAAAAACAAAAACGGTGCCGCAGGCTCGATCCGCGTCCAACGGCTCCGAGCCGTTGGATTCAAACGGCCGGAGCCGTTGGATCCGCTTCACGCGGATCGGCCGCCTCCCCTCCCACCCCTTTTGTCGCGGGTTGAGCCACGGCCCGCGATAAAGGACCCCTCTTTGTCGCGGGTGGTGGCACGACCCGCGATAAAAGGGGGGCCTTTTATCACGGGTCGTGCCACCACCCGCGACAAAAGGGGTTAGGTATAAATACCTAACCCCGCGGGCGGAGCCCCCACCCGCGACACCCGGAGGCCAACACTTAGCCGATTTTGCGCCGCCAGGCTGCCAAAATTGGCCGCGCCGCCGCCGTCTTCCTCGCCTCTGGCCGCCGCCCTCTGCGCCGCCCTCTGCGCCGCCGCCCTCTGCGCCGCCTCTTCCTCTCGGGCCGCCGCCGTGCCTCTGCCGCCGCCTCCCGCGCCGCGCCGCGCCTCGGCCGCCGCCTGCGCCCTCCTCTCGCGCCGCGCCGCGCCTCGGCCGCCCACCTGCGCGTCGTCCTCGGGCCGCCGCCGCCGCCGGCGCCTCAGCTTCCAGCGCGCGCCGCCGTCTGCAAGCCCGAGGTAGCGCCGCCGTCTGCAAGCCCGTTCCGCCGCCATCTGCCTTTTTTTCATTTTTTACTTAATTGTGTTAATTAGTTATTAATTAGTATGTAATGTAATTAGTTAGTTTAGTTAGTATGTAATTAGTTAGTATATAATGTTTAGTTAGTATGTAATTAGTTTAGTTAGTATGTAATTAGTTAGTATGTATTTAGTTAGTATGTAATTAGTTAGTTTAGTTAGTTTAGTATGTAATGTAATTAGTTAGTTTAGTTAGTATGTAATTAGTTAGTATGTAATTGATTAGTTTTAGGTTGAAAAATGTTTAGTTTAGAAAAATGTTTAGTATATGTATTTACGGTTTTTTAGTATATGTATGGTTGAAAAATGTTTAGTTTAGAAAAATGTTTAGTATATGTATGGTTGAAAAATGTATGTAATGCCGACACCCTCTCTCCACCGACACCGACACCCTCTCTCGCAAACCGACACCCTCTCTCGCAAACTAGCGTCGCCGATACCCTCTCTCTCGCAAACACGCGTCCACCGACACCCTCTCTCTCTCGCAAACACGCGTCGCCGACACCCTCTCTCTCTCTCGCAAACACGCGTCGCCGACACACTCTCCCTCTCGCAAACACGCGTCGCCGACACCATCTCCCTCTCGCAAACACGCGTCGCCGACACCCTCTCCCTCTCGCAAACACGCATCGCCAACACCCTCTCCCTCTCGCAAACACGCGTCGCCGACACCCTCTCCCTCTCGCAAACACGTGTCGCCGATTAGGGTTAGGGTTTGGTTTGTGTTTGATTAGGGTTAGGGTTTGGTTTGTGTTTGATTAGGGTTAGGGTTAGAACATGTACTTATCGATTTAATTCTTTTGCAGAAACAATGGATCCATTCGAACGGGACTTGGAACAGGAAGACATGTTCGCGGACATGATCCGCGATGGTACAGAAGCCGACCGAGAAGACCGCGGCTCCGGTCATGGAGAAGTCGACGGCTCCGGTGATGGAGAAGCCGACGGAGCCGGTGACGGAGAAGCCGACGGCTCCGGTGACGGAGAAGCCGACGGCTCCGGTCATGACGAGGTATTAATGGAATTCTATATGTACATATGTATTGAGGCATTAGTATAGAGGCATTAATGCAATTCTATATGTATTCTCTTAGGCCTCCAAAGATAAGATAGAGAAACGAGGCCCGGCAAAGAAGTTGAGCAAAAAAGACCACTTCACAATTGAAGCTATATCACCGGAAGGCCAACCGGTGGTACCCGCGAGTGTCGGAGTGACATTCAAAAATCAGTGCGGAGTTGTGGTTAGAGATCGTATCCCGATCACCGTCGGAGAATGGAACAAGACCAAGAATGTGACCGAAAATTAGGTTGCCGATAGGTACAAAGACACACTTTTCAGCGACCTCATGGCACATCTCACTTTGCCAGATTTGGGATCGGAGTCTGAGAATGCTAAGCAGCGGGCGCTAGTGAAGAAATGGGCTCTTAAGAAGATGGGGGAACTTTTCCGGGCGTATAAGAACATGTTATGGAAAAATTATAAGAAAGACAAGAAGCCTCCATTATTCGAGAACTACCTAGCGAAGCAGAGCATAACTCGGGAAGAATTTGTGAGGTACAAAGAATCGAGGAGGCTGTGAACCCGTCAACGAAAAACAAGAAGAATGCAAGCGAAAAGAAATATCACCATCATACGGGGCGAGGGGGCTACGGAGGGGCCATGCCTAAGTGGGATGCACAAGAGGCCGAGATGGAGTCGAAGGGGATCACTCCGTAACCCACGCGAGAAGGATGGGACACTAGGGCTCGAAATTGGTTCCTCGCGCATGGCCGTGAGTATGACATGAAGACAGGGAACATTGTTGAAAGTGACACCAGGGTTAGGGTACCCAGGCAAAAATGGATTGAAGTGACGGCAGATATAAAGGCGGGAAAACTTAAGTTTGCTCCCGATAGAGAGAAAGATTTGCCGACGCTTGTCCTCGGTAATCCCGAGAAGGGAGGACGAACAAGAGGCTTCGGCCCTAGTGTTCCATGGTCGCTTGGGTTTCCGGCCGACGCGGAGACTTATAGAAGCCGAGCGAGAGCTAAACAACGCCAGCCGGAGGTGCGGAATGACCCGATGGCCGAGTTCCAACGCCGACTTGACGAGCAGCAGCGGGAGCTTCAGCAGCAGCTAGCCGGGAGATAAATGAACTAAAAGGACAGCGCCCGCTAGATAATACCGCCGACATATCTCAGCCGACGAGACGACAGCAGCGTGGCCGACTCGGAGGCCCCTTCTACACGGATGATGATAGATGCCGGTCCCGGCGACCCCTTGGATGGAATCAAGGAGCAAACACCTTGTGATCTCCATGAGGTGTTCAGGAAGGTTTCGTTAAGGTGGCGGTCGGCTATGTATTACCGGCATTTGGACCCGAAGGTGAGCCGGCAACATGGCATGGCAATCCGATTCCAGCCTGGCTATGCTCGTGTCGGGTGGATTCAGCTTGTCCCGTCGTGGGGGACATTGGAGCTCGATATCCCCGGAGGTGATGGGGGGCTTACACTCGGAGAGGTGCCGGGAGAAGTCATTCTCTCGGGAAAAGAAGAACATCAAGCTGCCAGGCTGGGTAGCCCCTAGTACCCGCCGTCCAAGCAGGTCACCATCACCTCCTCCGCATGATCGCAGGCCACCATCACCTCCTCCTACCGATCACATGTCGCCACCATCACCCCATGGGTACGACGTCGACCACGACATCGGTAGTCCATCTCCATCTCCAGCGCCGCCGCCTCCGCCCAAAAAGACTCGGAATGCACCCAGCCGGAAGCGTTTCAAGAGTCCTGTCCCCAAGAGGTCGCCCCTCCCAAAAGTACCAAAGGTTCCTCCCGCCCGTCCTTACGATCGTACCTCGGAGGAAAATGATGCCATTGTAAAGAAAATCAATTATGATTTTTTTCATAAGCCAAAACCTTCTGCGCCGCAGCCATACACAGAGAAGCAAATAGCATATGCTACTAGTTTTCCGAACACACCATCGCAAAGTATGACTTACACGAGAAGAAGGATGACTATACACGCACTCTTGCGAAGGTAATTGACAAAAAGAAGGCTGAAAAGGCTAAGGAGAAGGACATTGCCGGCACGAGCAAATCATCGCCTAGAAGTGCAACCGAGAATAAGTCAACTTCAACAAGTGCACCCCTCAAGGCCAAGCAAACGACAAAAGGCAAAAAGAGAAAGGAAGTTCCCCTCCTCGGTGCTCAGCCCAAACAATCGATCCCAAGACTCAAAGTGCTTAATGTTCCCAAGCCGTACTGCAGAACATGGTGGTTTCGATATGGAAGAAGCCGCAAAGCTAGCGGCTGCCCGTGACGTTACCGTGGAGGAATTGCCGTCTGCAGCAGATGCCGCAGCACCCACCGCTGATATAGCTCCTAAATTTGTCTACGGGGCCGACTTGGTCAGCACAGTAGCAGCCGCTTAAACCGC
Organism: Lolium rigidum; assembly: GCF_022539505.1. Taxonomy (NCBI): domain Eukaryota; kingdom Viridiplantae; phylum Streptophyta; class Magnoliopsida; order Poales; family Poaceae; genus Lolium; species Lolium rigidum. Next base: position 302,640,348 of record NC_061513.1, read on the forward strand.
CAACACATATGCGGAATTTGCATCGGTGGTACCTTGATGCATGCAAGGAGAACATAAGGTTCATCGTGGCGAGTATACCATGGGAATATTACTACCGAAAGGAGGAGATCCATATTGAGATGAATGAACTCGGCAGTTATTCAATCTAGATGCCCTCGACAAATCTCTCATGAGTTGCTATTGCTTGTAAGTTGTTAACTACATATAAGTTCATTTTCATTCAGTTCATGTTCGTTTTCATTGCATATATATACTCATTATATCTTATGTGTTCTCTTATGCGGATCGAAGATCGTTGAATGCAAAAGTAATAATATTATCAATATTGGGTTTGTTGACCCAGATAAAGTACATGTTCAAACGGTAAAGTTTAATGCCCAAGAAACGGGGGGAAACCTACTAATGTTTTTGGGGGAGCAATATTTCTGTGATTCAATATTGTTTCCTTACAACTACGAGTGAGAGTCTTAATGATCTTTATGCACATTCAATTTTTCTTACTCGATGTTAAGTGTAATTCCCGACGTATATGCATAACATGTGCAGCTTCCATCGGATTCTACTAGACATTCAACTCGATAAGGGAATAGTTGAGGTAAAAGACCCACTCGAGTAGAGGCGTGGACGGGTTCCAGGACTTGCGTAAGTTGCTCCAAGTGTAATTTCCTTCATCGCCGCGCTTTATCATTCGTGAGATATCAATTAATTATCCACTCATTCAATCATTCTTTTGCCCGGCAGGGCTTGGACCGCTTTCAAGAGACATCGTAAGGACGGTACCTGGCGCAGAAGCTAACATTTACTCCTCGTACCGTGCCCCCAGCAGCCACAAGGGACGAATCTATGTGGATACTACGTTTGCGAGTCCATTCGCATGTTAACCACTGAGAAGCAGAACAATAATAAATTCAACATAAGCAATAACATTCACAACTTTATTTATTATCATCAATATTTCGTTATCAAGACTGATATAGTCATACTCATCTCATTTTCGTATATAGGTCGACTTCATGCGGGACAGACTCCAACCAAAGGAACACGCACTAGGAATCGCGGAGGAACTCGGCGGGACTTTTGATTAAAGATGTACTAAACAACAAAGGCTTGTTTAGTCCAAATAGATGCTCTACCTCCAAATAGACGGTCGTTAGTACCGCTTGTCGATCGTGAGCTAAATGTATATATATATGTAAGGGCTACATGTAAAGAGGAATCGACTTTTGCTTCCAACATTTGTTTGATCGATCTATATATATATATATTGAATGAACGTGTACAATTTCTAGTAGCGTACAAATATATGCAACTTTTATTTTCGAACGAAAAAAATGATATAACAGGCGGTCGGTGGCGGGGGGGGGGGTGCTGCACCCCTCAAACCCTAAAGCAAGCAGCGTTGTGCGTGCGCCACGTATAGGGCCTTTTGTCGCGGGTGGTAACACCGCCCGCGACAAAAGGGCCTGTGCCGTGCGCGCCGCGCAGCTGCCACGTGGTGGACCTTATGTCGCGGGTCGACCCGCGACAAAAGGTGAACCTTTTGTCGCGCCTCTGTTGTCGCGGCTAGCCGCCCGCGACAAAAGGCCCTAACCACCCGGAACAAAAGGCCTGTTGTCTACTAGTGCCGCGGTGAAGTGTGCAGCTGGGCATCTTGTCTAGTAGAAAATCTCACATCAGTACCGGTTCCAGAGGGGCTTTAGTACCGGTTGAGCAACCGGTATTAATTATCCGGCACTAAAGCCCCCCACCCTTTCGTACCGGTTGCTTACGAACCGGTATAAAAGGGGCCTCGACGTGGGCCACCAGGAGAGCTCAGGGCTAAGGATCTTTGGTACCGGTTGGTAATACGAACCGGTACCAAAGGTTCCCCTGCGGCAGGGAATTTGCCCAAATCTCTGCCGCGGCAGAGAATTGGTTTTTTAGGGTTTTTGGAGGGGTTTAGGGATATCTGTTTGTTTCATATCGCGTCGATGCACCAGAAATGCGTTTGGGTTTAGGTAGTACATGAAGATCAAGATGATGCATAGCAAGTTGGTGCATATAATATAACACACATGTTATTGCATAAGATCGCAAATTAAGTAGCACTATGCATGAAGATCGATCTTCATGCATAGTGGTACTCTCCGAGGCGTACTCTATATATGTCTATTACATGTAGCATAGTGGTACTCTTCGAGTCAACTATATATGTAACATGTACATCTTCATTCATAGTGGAACTCTGCGAGTGGTGGTATGACGTCCCGAAGGAAAAATCCCGCCAATTCCTCGCCTATTGCTATGAAGCGGTCATCGATTGAGAGCTTGTTCCGCTTTCTTGCCAACTATAAAAGAATAAGATACAAATGAATACATGAAACAACTATTACTGAAACTCAGCACAACTTATGATAACAAAACAAATTTGTGAAGATTGTTTTTGTACCTCTTTATTTCTTTCATTATTCGTTCTCTCGTTGATAATTCTCGCGGATGTACTCGCAAACGAAGAATCCACAGAGATCGGTTCCCGGAGGTTGTTGCGGGCATTTCTTTACAAGAATATAATTCAATCAAACAATAGTCAAGTATGATAATTAAAAGGTGTGTGGACCTAGGTAGTACTACTTACTTTCGCACGCCATCGCAGCTTCGGTGTCCATTCACGGGACGTATCTTCCTTGATGAAAGTTTGCCATACGCTGCTCGACAAAAGAAAATGCATAAAAGAGTCATCAATTAGTTCAAAGCAGGAAATTAACGAAACAAACCAATAAGAATTAAAATTACCTTCTGAACATTAAAAAACAAGACAAGTATAGATAACTAGCACCACTCTCCGGGTTCTTCGGCTTATGCCACTCTTGAATGCTGATCGGTACATGGTCCCTAACAATAACTCCGGATTGACTTGTAAATTTGCGGCAAAAATCCTTGGGCTCCACTGGTTCACCATTATCCTTGAATGCCGTGAGGGCTAACCTGCCCTCGCCCTTTAGCACCCGCGTCGGGCCTCGTTTTGATCTAACAGGCTTGTTCGATGATCCAGAAGGCTAAAAGAAAAAATTATTCGTTAATAAGTGCAATACAAATAAATGAATGCATCTAGGGATGAACATATAGACTAATTGATACATAGATATACACCTCGCCGGAGTTTGTGATGGACACTTCGTTGTCTCTTCTAATTTGTTCAGACTCAAGTCCCTCGCCGAAATCATTCAGAAAGTCTTGGAAATCATTGTCGTCTCCATCGTCGGGTTCCGGACCACGGGCACTCTCATAGATCAATTGCTGCACCGCTTCTTCCCCCTCCTCATCTCGGACGAAGGTGCCGTCCTCCATACCTCAATGTCACTGCAAAATTAAGAAAGCAATTGTATTTCATTCATCATGTCATGATCATATAACAGATTGCTAGATGGATAACAATTGAAATGAAGAAAGCAAAAAAACCCTAACGGACCGCCACGGCCACGGCCACGGTGTTCCCCCTCCTCCTCTCGCTCTTCTCTCTATGTCGCGGCGGCACCGCCACGGACTCGGCACCGCTACAGACCCTAACCCTAACACTCGGCGCTCCTCCTCTCGCTCTTCTCTCTATGTCGCGGCGGCACCGCCACGGACTCGGCACCGCTACGGACCCTAACCCTAACACTCGGCGCTCCTCCTCTCGCTCTTCTCTCTATGTATACCGATTAATAGCGAAACCATAGAGTGCCGGAACACCGCCTAATTAATGTAGCAAATCTTCAACATAGAGTGCCGAAACCATAGAAATCTTGAACAATGACTTGAAATCAATTAAGGGGCTTAAGATAATGTCGATTCCTGCTAAAAATGTAGCAAACTAAGAACGAGAACACCGCCTACCGCGACGCCATCACGCGCCGCGACGCCATCATCACCGCCTACCGCCGGGAACGCGAGACGGCCGCTGGCCCTCCCGGCGGCATGGTAGAGAGCTCCCCCGGGAGGTCGACCACGGCGAACGCCGCGCCGGGCCGCACCGACCTGTAAGGGATGTTCATCCGGACATGGACATCCCTGGCGCGTGGGCTGGACACCGAGTCCGTGTGCCCGTCGCCTCCCACCCACGACCGCACGGTGCTGCGCGCCCGCTCCCCTCCGCACGTGACCTTCGAGCACCCGGTCTACTCACCGAGCAACCTCAATGGCCGTCCCTTCGTCACCCGTGTCTACGCCGTGCCGCCCAAGCTCCTCGCCGGCATCAAGTCCAGCTGCGCCCCCGGCGTGTCCACCTACTGCGCGATGACCGCGCACCTGTGGCGTGCCATGTGCGTGGCCCGCGGCCTGGCCCCCGACGCCGAGTCCAGGCTGCGCGTGCCGGCCACCTACTGCGCGTCCCTGGACCTCGTCACCGTGCGCGTCGGCGACGTGCTGTCGCAGCCGCTGGGGTTCGTGGCGGAGCGGCATTTCGTCGAGCACGCTGCGGGCGTGTGTGAGGGAAGGCCGGCGGCGACAGCGGCGCGGCAGTCGACGCGCGCGGGCTCCTCCCGGCGAGGCGCGCGGCGGCCAGGGAGGCGACGCGAGGGAGGCGAGGCGAGGGAGGGAGAGGAGGGGGTGCTCACCTCGGTTGCCGGCGCGGGGAGAGGTGGAGAGCGGCGGGCGACGCGGCGACCCGGCCTGTTGCTGCGCGCGACGGTGGCCTGCTGCTGCGGGCAACGACGACGGCGGCGGCGCGTGGAGCTTCGGCGATGGCGACGGCGGCGGCTACGGCAGTAGCTGCGGGCGACGACGCGGGCGACGGCGAGCTCGGGCCTGTCTGCGCGCGGAGGAGCTGTTGAATTTGGCGAAGTTTTGCCACGAGCCTAAGTGTTAACACAGGGGAGAGGGCCTTTGGTACCGGTTGGTGCCACCAACCGTACGAAAGACCTTTCGTACGGTTGGTGGCACCAACCGGTACCAAATCTTTTTTTTAGTTTTTCTTTTTCTTTTTATCTTTTCTGTTTCTTTTTTACTTTTCTGTTTCTTTTTTACTTTTCTGTTTCTTTTTTACTTTTCTGTTTCTTTTTCTTTTATTTTCTATTTCTTTTCTTTTTATTATTTTCTATTGCTTTTCTATTTCTTTTCTATTTCTATTTCTTTTCTTTCCTTTTCTTTTCTATTTTTTTCTTTTCTGTTTCTTTTTACTTTTCTGTTTCTTTTTCTTTTATTTTCTATTTTTTTTCTTTTTAGTGTTTTCTATTGCTTTTCTTTTTCTTTTTCTTTTCTATTTCATTTCATTTCTTTCCTTTTTTTTCTTTTTTTTCTTTTCTGTTTCTTTTTTACTTTTCTGTTTCTTTTTCTTTTATTTTCTATTTCTTTTCTTTTTATTATTTTCTATTGCTTTTCTTTTTATTTTCTATTTCTTTTCTTTCCTTTTCTTTTATATTTCTTTTCTTTCCTTTTCTTTTCTATTTCTTTTATTCTTTTCTATTTCTTTTTTACTTTTCTGTTTCTTTTTTTACTTTTCTGTTTCTTTTTCTTTTATTTTCTATTTCTTTTCTTTTTATTATTTGCTATTGCTTTTCTTTTTCTTTTCTATTTCTTTTCTTTCCTTTTCTTTTATATTTCTTTTCTATTTGTTTTCTTTACTCCCGCCACGACGCCGTCCGCGCGGGAAAGTTTCCCGCCACGTACAACGTCGCGCGGGAAACTTTCCCGCCACGACGCCGCGCGTGGGAGAAAAAAGGCGGGAAAGAAAGGGCGGGAATAAAAATTTATTACGAGTGAACTCGAATTAAAAGTACATAGCTTAACTCGAATAAAGATACATGGCCAAATTCTACTGTTGGAGTCATTCAGTCATACTCGTGCCTAGCCCTGTAGTAGTCGCCACTGTAGTCGTCGTAGTCGCCGTCATCATCGTCGCTGGCATCGGGGTCGCGGTACTCGAACGTCGGCGGGTGAGCACGCGTGGGCTGGGACCGAGGGTAGCGCAGGCGGGGGCCACGGTAGGCCATGACGCCTCGGGAGAGTCCGGCCGCGCCACCACGGCCGACGGCCGGCCTCGTTGAAGTTCGGAGGAGGCGGGCCGCCCTCCTCGTGCTCGGCAAGCGCCCTCTCACGCCGATTGATGAAGAAGCTTTCCCAAGTCGGGCTGTAGTCGGGATGCCACCGGGGATTCCTCCGCTGCTCCGGCGTGAGCTCGAAGTAGTAGTGGTTCGTGATGGCCATCTCGCGCGCCACACCTAGAGGGACTGGAGGGACCGGTACGCCTCCGACGCTTAGCAACCAGCCGGTCGGGACGCGGTAGCCCGGCGGGCAGGGGTAGTTCGAGGCGCAAAGCGCCTCCGCCTCCCGGGGGTTAGAGATGCGATGGAAGTCATGGGAGAGAATGATGAGGTTTGCGGATATGAGTCTAGATGTGATATGTAAATGGTGGCCAAGCCTACATATATATAGTGAAAAAATGGCGGGAAGACAGAGGCGGGAACCGGTGGAAAGCGCGGGAAGAAAATAGGCGGGAAGACAGATCGAGGCAAACCTTTAGTACCGGTTGGTGGGTGCAACCGGTACTAAAGCTGTCGGCGAGGATAAGGACGCCCTGCTCGATGAGATATAGTATGTAGCGCACGACGCCCGTCGGTGGGATAAGGACGCGTGGGTAACCTTTAGTACCGGTTGGTGGGTGCAACCGGTACTAAAGCTGTCGGCGAGGATAAGGACGCGTGGGTAACCTTTAGTACCGGTTCGTGTCCGCAACCGGTACTAAAGTCGTCGGCGAGGATAAGGACGCTCTGCCTATAAAAGGAGCATCGATAGACCATGGGAAGCATCTCAACAAGCCAACATGGATGGAGAGTTTCATCACCATGGATGGAGGAAAGGGTTGGGAAATCTCCCGTGGCAGAACTTGTCGAAGATGCCCTTGGTGCACACGCCCTATGGCATCTTCGGAAGTTCCGCCTCGGAAAAATTTCCCTGCAAGCCCGTGGAAGACTCCATCTCCTCTAACAATGTTGGGGAAAGGGTTGGGAAATCTCCGGTGGCGGAACTTGTCGAAGATGCCCTTGGTGCACACGCCCTATGGCATCTTCGGAAGTTCCGCCTCGGAATTTTTTTCCTGCAAGCCCGTGGAAGACTCCATCTCCTCTAACAATGTTGCGGAAAGGGTTGGGAAATCTCCCGTGGCGGAACTTCTCGAATATGCCCTTGGTGCACATGCCCTATATATGGCATATTCGGAAGTTCCGCCTCGGAAAAATTTCCCTGCAAGCCCGTGACTTAACTATTAAAACAAGCCAACCATCTCCATTGTTAATATCTTACATACAGTAACATCATTACACAAAAGTGATTTCCATATTGAGATACACAAGTTATGATCCCTATATGTAGCTAGCTAGTCTTCTGAGTTTTCTTCGCCCGTTTCCCTTTCTTCTTCTCTGCGACGCAACCATGGACAATCTTCATTGTTTAAGATGATGCTTGGGTCAATTTTTACCTTGAAGGGTGGAATATCGTCAAACTTATTATAATCTTCCGACATGTCCGTCTTGTCCTCTACTCCCACGATGTTTCTTTTTCCGAAAGAACTATGTGCCGCTTTGGCTCATCGTATGATGTGTCCTCTTGCCTTTCTTTTCTTTTTTTCGGTTTGCTAGACATATCCTTCACATAAAAAACCTGAGCCACTTCACTGGCTAGGACAAATGGTTCGGTGTCGTACCCAAGATTCTTGAAATCCACTCGTAGTCATTCCGCATCGCGGGTCTACACCGTACCCCGTCTTTCGAGGTTGAACCATTTACACCGGAACAAAGGGACCTTGAAATTAGGTCCATAGTCAAGTTCCCATATCTCCTCTATGTACCCATAATATGTGACCTTGTTCCCATTGCCATCTTCCGCATCAAAGCGGACACCACTGTTTTGGTTGGTGCTCTTTTTGTCTTGGGCGAAAGTGTAAAATGTGTTCCCATTAATCTCGTACCCTTGAAAAGTCGATATAGTAGAAGATGGTTGCTTGGCCAACAAGTACAACTGCTCGTCATCGGTGACATTCATGAGACGTGTTTGCAACCAACCGCCGAAAGTCTTCATGTGTTCTCCATCAATCCAATCTTCACGTTGCTCCGGGTATTTAGAGCGTAAGATCTCCTTGTGTTCCTCTTTGTACGGAGCCACCAAGATGGAATTAAGTAGAACTGTGTAGTGTGCTTGAGTGAAAGAATGTCCATCCATACACGTTGCTGATTTCTTTCCTAGCGTGCCTTTTCCACGCAATCTCCCCTCATAGCGCGATTCAGGAACACCGATCGGCTTAAGGTCAGGAATAAAGTCAACACAAAACTCAATGACCTCCTCTGTTCCATAGCCCTTGGAGATGCTTCCTTCTGGCCTAGCACGGTTATGAACGTACTTCTTTAAGACTCCCATGAATCTCTCAAAGGGGAACATGTTGTGTAGAAATACAGGACCGAGAACGCCAATCTCTTCGACCAGGTGAACTAGGAGATGTGTCATAATATTGAAGAAGGATGGTGGGAACACCAACTCGAAGCCGACTAGACATTGGACCACATCGTTCCGTAAATTTTGTAGAGTAAGTGGATTGATCACCTTCTGAGAAATTGCATTGAGGAACGCACATAGCTTCACAATGGGTACTCGAACATTTTCCGGCGAAGCCCCTCAATGCAACCGGAAGTAATTGTGTCATAATCACGTGGCGGTCATGAGACTTTAGGTTTTGAAACTTTTTCTCCGACATGTTTATTATTCCCTTTATATTCGACGAGAAGCCGACGGGACCTTGATGCTACTCGGGACTTCAAAAAAGATCTCCTTCTCCTCTTTGGTAAGAGCATAGCTGGCAGGACCTTGATACTTCTCTCGGATTCAGGTTGTTTCCTTCGTGGATACTTTGCTGGTCCTGCCGTGCATCCGGTGTATCTTTTGTCTTCCCATACACGCCCAAGAAGTTTAGCAGGTTCACGCAAAGATTTTTCGTCACGTGCATTACGTTGATTGCAGAGTGAACCTCTAAGAATTTCCAGTAGGGTAGCTCCCAAAATATCGACTTCTTCTTCCACATGGGTACGTGTCCGTCAACATCATGCGGAACAGATTGTCCGCCGGGACCCTTTCCAAAGATCACTTTTAAATCCTTGACCATATCATATATAACTTCCCCATTAGGGCGGGTAGGCTTCGTTCGGTTATCTGCCTCACCTCCGAAATGCTTTCCTCTCTTTCTTACGTGATGTTGTTTTGGAAGAAATCGACGATGCCCCAGGTACACATTCTTGTTTCCCAAATAATTACTATCAGTCTCACCTAAACAGTGTGTGCATGCATTGTATCCCTTGTTTGACTGCCTTGAAATGTTACCAAGAGCAGGCCAATCATTGATGGTTACAAATAACAACGCTCGTAGGTTAAATTCCTTTTGTTCGTGCTCATCCCACACAGGTACACCTTCGTCACGCCACAACTCTAAAAGTTCTTCAAACAATGGCCTCAGGTACACATCAATGTCGTTGCCGGGTTGCTTCGGGCCCCGGATGAGCACCGGCATCATAATGAACTTCCGCTTCATGCACAACCAAGGAGGAAGGTTATAGATACATAGAGTCACCGGCCAGGTGCTATGATCGGAGCTCCGCTCCCCGAAAGGATTAAAGCCATCCGTACTTAGACCAAATCTTAAGTTCCTTGCGTCATCCGAAAATGACTTGAACTCTCTCGTCGATTTTTCTCCACCGCGACCCGTCGGCGGGGTGTCTCAAGCATCACATCTTTCTTACGGTCCTCTTTGTGCCATCGCAACAACTTGGCATGCTCTTTGTTCCGGAACAAACGTTTCAACCGTGGTATTATAGGAGCATACCACATCACCTTCGCAGGAACCCTCTTCCCGGGGGTGGACTCACCCTCAACATCGCCGTGGTCATCTCGCCTCGATCTTATACCTCAATGCACTACATACCGGGCATGCATTCAAATTCTCGTACTCCCTGCGGTAGAGGATGCAATCATTGATGCATGCATGTATCTTCTGCACCTCTAATCCTAGAGGGCAGACAACCTTCTTTGCTTCGTACGTGCTAGAGGGCAACACGTTCTCCCCTGGAAGCATCTTCTTTATTATTTTCAGCAACTTTTCAAATCCCTTGTCGAAGTACCATTCTCTCGCCTTCCACCGCAGCAATTCCAGCGTGGTACCCAGCTTTTTCTCGACCATTTTCGCAATTTGGGTACAACAGTTTGTTGTGATCCTCTAACATTTTCTCCAACTTCAACCTCTCCTTTTCATTTCCGCAGTTCATCTTCGCATCAAGAATGGCCCGACCCAAATCGTCATCCGGGTCATCAAAAATCGGCTCATCGAAAATGAGCTCTTCTTCAGCTTCGTCTTCCCCCATTCTACTACCACCGTCTTCGGTGAATAAGGGATAGTTGTCACTATCCTCTTCTTCTTCGTTGTCTTCCAATATAACCCCTCTTTCTCCGTGCTTGGTCCAACAATTATAGCTGGGCATGAAACCATTCTCCAGCAGGTGGACGTGAAGGGTCTTCGAGGTAGAGTAATTCTTCATATTCTTACAGGAACTACATGGACAATACATGAAACCATTCGACCGCCTGTTTGCCTCAGCCACGTTGAGAAAATAATGCATGCCGATAATGAACTCGGGATGGCACCGGTCACCGTACATCCATTGTCGACTCATCTGCATTTTATATATCAAAAATCATTAAGTACACAACATCATGGATATATGAGTGACCAACTTAATTAATATTCAAGTTCATCACATAAAACTAATTGTTTTTTATAAAAGAAGAGGGGCTCACCGAGGTGGTACCGTGCCGGCTAGGGGACGACGCCGGCGATCGACAGCGGTAAGGACGGGGATGATACTAATTAAAACCTACAAAAAATACCATAATTTCAGCTCAAATTGCATATAAAAAAATAAAATCACTAACTTAGGCATTTAATCGAACACCTTGCTTGCACTACAAAAATAGTACGAGTTAAAACTACCAAAGAACTGAGCTAAATTAGGAACGCCGGAAGGAAGGATGATATTGCTAACCCTTGGATAGATGTATGCCGTTAATCTTGTTAAAATGGTGGAGAAAAATAAAGATTATTGGAGTGTGAGAGGTGGAGAAAAATTTAGAGTGTGAGGAAGAAGAGAAAAATGAGAGCCAGGGGGCTCGGGAAGGGATCTGGGCGATTTGATATAGCTGGGTACCCTTTGGTACCGGTTCTACCAAAGGTCCAGCCCGGGCACCACCACGCGTCTGAATTTTGGCCGAAGACCTTTCGTACCGGTTCCTAACACGAACCGGTACGAAAGCTCCTCACGAACCGGTACCAAATCTCCTCGCCCGCCAGAGCCATTGAACCGGTATAGATGACCCCATTGGTACCGGTTCGTAAGGGAACCGGTACCAATGGCTTAGATGGATGAGAGGTTTTCTACTAGTCCTCGTGTCACGACGAGCTCCAACAAAAGAACAGGTGCGCGTCGTGCTTCTTCAAAACGGAGTACACGCGCTTCTTCCTCCCCACGGAGTACACCCACTGCAACGCCGTCGAGCGCATCCTGCAATCCATCAGTGTCGCCAGCCCCAGCGCCATCACCGGTGTGAAGATGATCTGCCATGAGAAGGAGGAGCCCGAGAAGAGGCAGGGAGGCCTTGTGAAGATGGGCCCTTGCGGCGGCAGTGGTGGGGGCAGCTGGAAGACGGACGTGTGCGGCATCAACAGTATTGTGAAGCTGCGTGACATAGGCATCCCAAATGGGCCTGCCAAAGATAGTACTCGGGGTTTAATGAAGGCCCACTACCCGAAGAATAAGAAGGTTCGAGAGCCCAAGATATACTAAGGAAAGTAGAGTTGTAATAGGAAGTGTTGTTTGTAATCTGGCGGGATGAGTTAGAAACCGTCCCGAACTCTGTAACTTGTACAAAACGAAACCCTCGACTCCGCCTCTTATATAAAGGGGGAGTCGAGGGACGAGGAGATCATCGAATCATGGTTCACAAACCCTAATTTTCGTAATCGTCGAGTACTTTTCGGCTGAAACCTTCGAGATCTACTTGCCCTCTACTTCTAACTAAACCCTAGCCTATAACTCGTAGGCATTGACAAGTTGATCCCTTGTCAATTGGCGCCGTATGTGGGAATTAGAGGCGTAAGGATCTGATCTCGATGGCACGTTCAAAATCTTCGACATCGTCAACCGGAAGCAACACAATGGATCGAGGTAAACAGATCGCTGCTGGTCTTGTCGATTTTGTTCCTCACCCACCCTCCCGTTTGGATGCATATGCATATCTGGCGGAGCCCATGGAGATGACGTTCGGAAGGTTTCACTTTCGCGTCGAGAAGGAAGGATCGTATCGTGTCGAAATTCCGATTTCGTCGGGATCGTCGGCGGTCGATTCCGATTTTTCAAGCTATACATCGTCAACCGAGTCAGGAGAAGAAGAAACCTCGAAAACACGTTACGTCAGCATCAGAGCAAGAGAGAAACTCGCTAAGATCTTCGGCGACATATCGTTCGAGTCATCTGCGGACTCATATATAAGCGATGACTCAAGCGATGTCGACGCTACGACTTCATCGACAAATCTATCACAATGGGCGAGGTCTTCATCAACCTCAACAATGATGTCACCAAACCCAACATAGATCTGAGTACAAAATACCATCAGATTTATGCTATCGAAAATCAAGAGGAAACATCGAGGCTTTCGACGATTTGGGTAATCCCTATGTCGATCCCTCGTATCTAAGGAGAGGTATGGGCACTAAATATGTCGGGCCCACACCACGTGTCGAGTTCAACTTCCACAAGCAGCCCGGGATAGAGCTGCAAAAGCCTTAGATGGTTCGGAGCCAATGACGACAACGGCTACGGCTCAAGAACCGCAAGCTTATCAATATAGGCTCGCACGAGCTGCCGGAGAACTAGAAAACATGACATGACTGAGTTGAACATGAGAAAGGAGGCAGCTTCTGCATCCGAGCAGGAGAAGGGCAGATCTAAGTCGACAATCTAGAGTTTCGGATGATAGCCATAGGGAGGCTCGGAACGAGAGGAAGATCAAGGTTACAACACATACCCGAGCGTAAAGAGAGCACTTAGTTCAAAACCTCGACATGTCCTTCATGTCGATAGATACAAGAGGAAACATTATCCCTAAGACACCAGAAGCTGGGTATATGGCGACACAAGCTTACATCCTCGCATCTAGGCCACCCCCAGGTGATCCAAGGGAAACATTATACAATATGGCGTTAGCAGGGGTTGGAGCTATGGGGACAGCGTTTGTATCAACGCCTCCCGAAGGAACGGCAAGGCAAAATAGCCCACGACCTGCAGCAGAAGAACGGCGGCAGTCCATGAAGGACCAAGTGGAGCAAGAGAGACAGGAGCACAAGCAAGGGTCGATAGAGCAAGGCAAAGCAGAAGGGATCATCGGCAATCCCCGGAGCTTAACGACGAGGATATGTGTGGCCTGCCGTGCTTCACAAGGAGAGTACGAAAAACTCGAGTCCCCTCGGGATTTAAGTTGCCTGATCACTTCAAAAAATTCGACGGCTTGCAAGATCCAGAGGATTGGCTAGTTGATTACCTCGAGACGGTGAAGTTAACTGGAGGAACTAGGGCAACAGCCATGCAAAGTATTCAGGTGCACTTAAGTGGAGCCGCACGATCTTGGATCAAAAAGCTTCCGCCAGGATCTATCGACAGCTGGGAGAGTTTCGAGGATGTATTCGTCAAAAACTTCAGGTCCACGTGCAAAAAACCTGCGTCGTTAGAAGAGTTGAGGGCATGTCGACAAAAGCCAGATGAGTCAATGAGAAAATACATCCAAAGGTGGAACATCATAAAAAACTCGGCAGAAAATATATCTGACGAGAGAGCAATAGATGCGTTTGTCGCAGGAATTAGGCGTGGAGATTTTGTCGAGGACTTGGGAAGGACCAATCCAAAGACAGTATCCGCGTTGATGGAGATAGCAAATAGATGGGCGGATGGAGAAGACGCTGTCCACAATAAACGGCACAGGTCGCCAGAGGAGGACCGTGGTCGAAACTATCAATCGAGGCGACGATTTCCTCGGCAGTACCCGAACTATGACGCCCCAGGGCAAATTTCGGCAGGATTTCAGGCAAACACAGGAGGAAACAATAGAGATGATTATCAGAGGAGCAATGAGCAGAGAAGCGATAATAGGGACAGACAAAATAGCGGGCCAAGGTTTCCAAGACCTTTCGTGTCCCCCGAAGAAATGCTGAACGGACCGTGCCAGATGCATTTTTTCCTCGACAGCAACGGGAAAAGACAGTCAGGGCACCTGCAGAAAGACTGTCGAAATTTTCAGGCAATGTTCAGATATGCAGAGAACGCTCACGCTCGGGCAGCACAGAGAAATCCTCGGGAGCCCAGGAGCGAAGTTCACCTACCACCACCTCCCACGATTACAGACGACAATCTGCATCAGCTCAGAATAGCGGCAGCACCTCCACCACCACCTTATGTCGACCCTAACTCAAACGGAGCGGTGTCGATGATTCAGAAGGGAAGGCCGTCCAACAGAACTCAAAAAGTAATCTCGAGACAGGTGTTCATGGCAGAGAAAATGCCTCCACCAACAGTTGAGTACCTCAATTGGTCAGGGCAAGACATCGGCTTCACCATAGCAGATCATCCGCAGCAAGTTCCTCGACCAGGGCAGTCAGCACTTATTCTCGCCAGCAGCTATTGCGGGATTTGATGTTTCTCGAGTATTCATAGATGGTGGCAGCAGCTTAAACCTTATGTATGCGGATACATTGAGGAAAATGTACATATCCTTAGCAAACTTGAAGCCAACGTACACAAGGTTCCACGGCATCACACCGGAGAAACCAAGTTACCCATTGGGGAAGATCAACCTCGACGTTCAGTTTGGAACTCGAGAAAATTATAGAATCGAGAAACTGGAGTTTGAAGTCGTGGATTTTCCATCACAGTACCACGCTTTGTTGGGACGACCAGCATATGCCAGATTTATGGCAGTACCACACTATACATACCTGTTGTGGAGATTGCCCGGACCAAAGGGGCCAATCACGGTCAAAGGGAGCTTTGCCTTAGCTGATAAGTGCGACAAGGATTTTCATCGGTTATCAGAAACTTTCGGGATGCAAGCTGAGTATTTGGCGTCGAAAAGTATGACTGATTACGACGTACTGCCGTACGTTGGAAGGCCAAATAGAGAATCAACTTTCAATACAGAGAAAAATTCTAAGGAGGTGCAGATTCACCCGACAGACCCGAAAAAGACGACATCTATCGCAAACAACATGGATATCGCATAGGAAAGCGCGCTCGTCGAGTTCCTCCGTGAGAACTGGAAAATCTTTGCATGGTGCTCAGCTGACATGCCCAGGGAACTTGCCGAGCACCACCTAAATTTGGATCCATCAGCGAGACCAATCAAACAACCTTTGCGGCGTTTTTCGGAACCAAACCGCAAAGCTATGCTGTCAGAAATCAATCGACTACAAGAAGCTGGTTTTATCAAAGAGATATTCACGAAGCCACATGGGTAGCAAATCCCGTGATGGTGCCAACGAAAAACACTAAGGTCCTTCGCATGTGCGTCGACTTTACGTGTCTCAATAAACATTGTCTAAAGGATCACTTTCCCTCCCGAGGATCGATCAAATTATAGACTCCACGGCTGGATGCGAACGTCTTTCCTTCCTGGACGCGTATTCTGGTTATAACCAGATCAGGTTGAAAGAAGAAGATGAAGTAAAGACCGCGTTCATTACACCTTATGGCGTGTTTTGTTACAGAACAATGCCCTTTGGTCTAAAAAACGCGGGAGCAACATATCAGAGGATGATGCAGAAGTGTTTGGCGACGCAGATTGGGAAAAACGTGCAAGTATATATCGACGACGTCGTCATAACATCAAAAGAGGGGACAACACTGATCGAGGACCTCAAGGAAACGTTCGACAACCTCAACAAATTCTTCCTGAAGTTGAACCCGACGAAGTGTTCCTTTGGCGTTCCAGCAGGAGAACTCCTGGGGTTTCTAGTCTCAGCAAGAGGGATTGAAGCAAATCCCGATAAAATACAAGCTATTGTAACAATGAGAAAGCCAACAAAGTTAAAAGAGATACAACAGCTAACTGGGCGAGTCGCAGCATTGAGCAGATTCGTCGCCAGGCTAGGAGAAAAAGCGTTACCATTCTACGCTTTGATAAAACAAGGAGACAAATTCCAGTGGAACGAAGAAGCCGACAGAGCCTTCGAAGATTTGAAGCGCAAAATCTCGACACCACCAATTTTGGTGGCACCGAAGGAAAAGGAACCTCTCCTGTTATATATCGCAGCCACGCCCCAAGTGGTGAGCACGGCGCTAGTTGTCGAAAGAGAAGAAGAAGGAAAACTCCACGGAGTACAGAGACCAGTTTACTTTGTCAGCGAAGTTTTATCGCCGTCAAAACAAAGGTACCCTCAGTACCAAAAGCTAGCATACGGAGTGTTCACAACAGCACGAAAATTGCGCCACTATTTTTCGGCACACCCGATCATAGTGGTCAATGAGGCTCCTCTCGTCAAATATACTCGAACAATCCAGAAGCTACAGGTCGTGTCTCCCTTTGGGGAATAGAACTTTCCCTCGGGACATCACGTATGAAAAAAGAAAAGCAATCAAGTCGCAAGTTTTGCCAGACTTCATCGCAGAGTGGATGGAACTGCAAAATACAGGACCCCCAGACTTGTCAAGAACCTGGACCATGAATTTCGACGGGTCCAAGAGAATAGAAGGAGTTGGCGCAGGAGTAGTACTTATATCACCTGAAGGCGACAAATTGAAGTACATCCTTCGGATGACGTTCCCTAACGCATCCAACAATGAAGCGAATATGAAGCCCTCATACACGGGATGAAGATGGCGAAAGCATGCGGTGCAACTCGACTAAAAATCTTTGGCGACTCACAATTGGTGGCCCAAGCAAGTTATGAACCAATGTGATGCAGATCAATGATAGCATGGTAGCGTACAAGGAGGTGTACAATGAACTCGAGAAGCTATTTGATGGATGCGAGGTAAACCACATCGAGAGATTGAGCAACGATGAAGCCGACGTCCTCGCAAACATCGGGTCGCAGTGCCTCCCAGTCCCGCCAGGAGTGTTTTGGGAAGAAATATCGGAGAGATCTACAAAGCCAAAAAAGGTGCAGAAAAAAGAAAAAACTTCGACACCCCTCACAGAAACCACGGAGGATGAAGAGGAACAAGAGCTTGTGATGATGGTACAGGTCCCTTGGATGCAAGCATATATATCATACATCCTCAGGAAAGAAATACCTGACGATCCAGTTGAAGCAAGGCGAGTAATTCGACGATCTAAAGCTTTCACGGTGATCAAAGGAGAATTGTACAAGCGAAGTATTGCAGGCGTTCTGCAAAGGTGTGTAACACCCGAAGAAGGAAGAGTAATTCTGAAGGATGTACACGAAGGAATATGCGGCCACCACGCGAGTAGTCGAGCCATCGCAGCCAAGGTTTTTCGGGCAGGATTCTACTGGTTGACAACAATCGAGGACACCAAAGAAATAGTAAGGACTTGCGATGCGTGTCAAAGGTTTGCCGCAAAACCTCACTCTCCGACAGCTAGTAACTAGCACCAATACCATTGTCGTGGCCCTTTGCACAATGGGGACTCGATATGGTGGGCAAATTACACAAATCATGGCCAGGAGGAAAGGAATACATGCTAGTAGTCAGTCGACAAATTTACAAAGTGGATAGAAGCGAAGCCGATAAATTCGCCAGATGGAGCATCCGCAGTAAAATTCATAAAAGGTCTCGTCTTCAGGTTTGGAGTGCCTCACAGCATCGTCACGGACAATGGCAGTAACTTTACATCCCACGAATTCAAAGATTACTGCAAAGAAGTAGGTATCAAGTTGCACTTTGCGTCAGTTGCACATCCTCAAACCAACGGGCAAGTCGAGAAAGCCAATGGCATCATCTGCAATGGCATCAAGAAACGCCTGTTGGGACCATTAGAAAAAGCTCGACATACCCGGCCTCGAAGAATTACCAAGTGTGTTGTGGAGCATCCGAACAACACCAAATACAACGACACAAGAGACCCCGTTTTTCTTGGTCCATGGAGCGGAGGCAAGTACTACCAATAGAAATAGAGCACGACTCCCCTAGAGTCACAGGGTATAATGAAGAAGCTTCAAGGACAGCATTGGAAGACGACGTAGACGCACTCGATGAAGCTCGAGACGAAGTATTATCAAGGGTAACCAAATACCAACAAGACTTGAAGAATTACCACAGTCGACGTTTGCGGCCAAGATCCTTTCAAGTGGGAGACTTAGTTCTTCGGCTCACGCAAAAAAGTCATGAAAAACTCGGGTCACCATGGCTTGGTCCCTATATTGTCACGAAAGTGATCGGCGGAGGAGCATACAGGATAAAGGACAAGAAGACAGGGGTGGAGGAGCAAAACCCCTGGAACGTGGCGCAACTCAGGCGTTTCTACGCCTAAGGCTAAAATATAGTCCTTGTAAAACTTCAATGTACTGAAACGCCCACGAGTTTTCAGACGCACTCTTTTCCTTTTTCGGGGCACCGAGTGGGGCCGGGAAAGGTTTTTAATGAGGCGGGCTCGTGGTGCTGCAATATAATAAAGATAGTGTAAATATAACTTTTCTCTCTCGACATGCTCAAATTTCCAACCCGACGAATTTCAATATAGCTCCTAGCATAAAGAAAAGCCTCGCCTTGGTATTAAAATACCTCGTGAGTCAATAAAAAATACAAAATAGTACTAAATAAAGAAGCTCGGGGGCTGATATTCGCCAAAATTACATATTATTGCCTTGGTTTAAAACCTCGCACTATACAAATACAGCGAATAGTTCCCGAAAACACTCGGGGGCTAGACAAATATAGAAATATGATGTTCGCTTCACAATATAATCACAATCACAATTTACAAGAAATAATTAGTTACCAAAGGAAAAAATTAGTCATGGTTCAATATATTGTCAAGGGTAACCCTGTCTTCTTCGGGAGCAGCACCAAGAAAATCAGCATAATGTCCATCTGCAAAAAAGTCGGCATCCATCCGAAGAAGGTCTTCAATCATTTCCTCAGCCTATGGGTGAAACCTTCGTGTTAATACGGTCGACACCAACTCTTCGGCGCCGTACCTTCTCATGGACTCTCGCAACAACTTGGGTCAGATCAAGCTTTGAGTGG
Source organism: Lolium rigidum (assembly GCF_022539505.1). Classification (NCBI taxonomy): domain Eukaryota; kingdom Viridiplantae; phylum Streptophyta; class Magnoliopsida; order Poales; family Poaceae; genus Lolium; species Lolium rigidum. The sequence goes on from NC_061513.1 coordinate 302,659,592, forward strand.
CAGATCTGAAGCATGATGAGAGCAAATCTAGCGCCAGCTACCAGTTGAGCTTTGACAAAGTCATGGATCCTGTGGGCATCCTTAAACTTTTCCATTAGCTCGAGAAGAGTCTTTGGTTGAGCGTTTCGAGGAAACATGGAATTATAAACCATAGACAAGGTCTTGGTACAGAAGTCAAGGAAGTCGCGAGTTTGGGAGGCGCGATCTTGAAATCTGACAATTTGGCGGGTCCTCTCCGGGGTAGCCCAAAACAGAGTACCATGATCAAGGGAAAGGTTAACAAGGAGGTTCGTCCTGGTATTTACCCTTTCCTCTTCAGCAACAATATCAGTAAAGGAGCCTATGAAAACAAAGAAACAGAAAAATTCAAGAGACGTAGCATGAAGACGGCAGATAGTGAGAACGAAAACAAACATACCCGACATATCTGCACTGGCCTCATTCAATATTTCGAGCATGAAATTTTCTCGAGTAGTTGCCTTCTCAGCGTCGGAAGCAGCAACCTCCCTGGCAGCCACGGCCTCGTGAGCTTGTTGAAGTGCAACTTTTTCGGCTTCAGATGATTTGCGAGACTTCTCCATCATCACAAGTGTTTGCTTCTTCGCATACTGAAGTTGTTGCCGAAGATCATCCAATTCTTGCGGCAAAGAATCTTCGAGAGGAGTAGTACCAGCAAGAGCTCTCTTTGAGTGAGAAGAAGGCAAAATATTGGAAGGACCAGGAGTTGCCTTATAATTGTCAAAAATTAACTGGAAAAGAGAAATATTTCTACATCAATCACTGAGAAAAGATAGATTTCCATTCATTCCCATAATATATACATGTCTATTACAAAAGAAGGACCTCCTAGAGACCTACTGAAGCAGTTATCGCCAAGAACACTACGGCGACAAAGCCAATAGAACAAGGTACGCTAAAAAGAAAAAGCAAAGAGGCATTCAACTAGACCTCCGGCCTTGATGAGCTAGGAGTCGAAGACGGCGTGATCCCGAGATAGGCCAGGATTTTCTTCGTGTTGGGCTTAGCTGCCTTGATCAGCCGACCTCCACCTTGATTTTTCTATCTGCTCGGTGTCGCCAACTTTCGCCCGGCCGATAGTTTGTTGGCTATTGGCTACCAAGGCAACAAGGTGCTCTCAACGGCGACCTTCATATTCTCTTGACGCACCTTCAGCCCAAGATCTTCTCGGTGGATCAAAGCACTTGGCCAAGTTAAGGAAAGTTGCGGGTTCCTCTTTCTTCGGGAAGAAATAAGGAAAGAGCCGCGACAGCCCTGCTTTGGCATGATCAATGCCTTCGCGTGCCTCTGACCCATGAAACTCGAGGACGGAAAAGGCGTCAAGAAGGGCATCATTGTCGGGATCTTCAAGTTCAAACTCTTGAGATGTTCTATCTGTCAAGAAAGAAACTTATTGAGCAACAAGTGAATGCAAAGAAGAAAATACAAAAGATATGAAGTGGTTCAGATACTTACTGAGGAAGCGGCGACTTTGCGTCCTTATACGCTTAAGGATCGCTTCCTCGCGAGCAGCTTGTGCAGCTATGTGCTCGCTCAGCGAATTCTCGGCAGCGTGAAGTCTCTTTCTAAGATCTTCGACACCAGGAGCCTCAGTCTTGGCCTTGTCTGCCTCTGCTCTAGCTTCAACAGCGTCCAATTCGGCCTTTTTACGAGTCTCTTCACTTTGCTCTAATTTTTGAGCCAATGCATTGGAACGCTCGTTGATAGCCGCCATTTTCTCTGCCAAGAAAGATAGAACTTTGTTAAAATTTCGGCATCAAAGGAGTAACAGAGTAATGGTACAAAAGAAAGCGGCAGGGCATCACCTTCAGTTTGTTGAGCATATTCACGATATCCAATGAATTGAGCACCGATGCGAATAAGCTCTTTGATCATGGGCTGTTAAAGAAAGAAAAGGACAAAGCAAGAAAATTTCGGTATGAGGGAAATATAATGGCACTTAGAAGCAAACAGAAGAAAGAAAGACAGTGACAAGAGTATGGAGAACTTACATCATCCAAGAGAGGGTTTCAAGAGCTACTCAATTGGAGACTCGGCTCCGGAATTACTTCAGTCCTTGCCCTTTTCGGCGAAGGGACAAGGGGGCTCGAAGGAGGAGTAGACACGCCGACGTTTTGTTGAGGAGGCGAGGATTCCTCTCCTTCAACTCGCGGCTCTGAAATAACTAGGGTACGTGACGTACTCGTTCGAGCAGCCACATCCAAAGTTGGTGTTTCTTCGTCATCATCACTGTAGAAACAGAGGTGGCAGCATAAAAAGCAAGGCAAAGAAAATTCTTCGAACAGAAAAATAAAAGAAAAAAGAAAAAAGACAGGGAACTCACGAACTGATGAGACTCTCGAGATATGGGTCATATGCTGCCTTTCGCGGTGAAGGAGCAACTTCTTCGGGTTGGGAGGTCCCGGAATCTTCGACATTACTCCTTTTCCTTTTGTTCTTTGGAGAAACAAGCAGGAGGAGGAGATTGTGCGGAGGTAGTACCTTCAGAAGCAGCATCCTTTTCAATAGATCCCGCAGATTTTCGAGAATCTGCGGGTTCATTCACAAAAGAGGGGGCCTCCTGATTGTCATCGGCGACAACGGCCCTTTCCTCGACATCTCCACCTTCATGAAGAGGAGGAAGAGAATCCATAGTAGGATGGTTCTGCAGAAATATAATGACAAAAGAAATATTAGAGAGATATCAAAACAATGAGATGCAGGAAAAGTTCGGAACAAGATAAAAATTCGAGAAGACAAAATACCTTGGGGAGAGGATTGGTGGAGCTGTATGGTTCCACGCGGCAAGAGGAAGGAATAGGATCCCTCTTGCTCAGCGAGGAAATTCTTCGAATAAGCTTTTCCAAGTCCTTCACAAGCAAGATCTTTCGACAACCTATTGGCGTCATTTTCACCAAAGATACGTCCAAAGGGGATTTTTGCGAGCCTGAAGAGGCTGCACTCTAATCCGAAGAAAGTAGGCAGTTATTTGAACACCAGAAAGCTCTTTGCCTCGAGTATTTTGAAGCTCATAAATACGAGTCATAAGCGCTTCTGTCGCCTTTTTCTCTTCTTCGGAAGCTTCAGCATCCCAGGAACGGCGGCGTTGAATTTTGGCACTTCCGTCAAAAGGGACTATGTTGTGCTCGACAGAGTTGGCACTTTCTTCGCGTATGTAGAGCCACCTTTTGCGCCATCCTTGGACAGAATCAGGAAATTTGACGTCGAAGTAATCAACATCAGTTCGGACACAGATAACAACTCCACCTATGTTATAAGTGGCGTTGTGGGAGCCATTGCGGCGGAGGCAGAAAATGCGTTTCCAAAGAACCCAATTTGGAGTGATTCCAAGGAAGCATTCGCACAATGTGATGAAAATAGAAATATGAAGGATGGAATTGGGGGTCAGCTGGTGTAGCTGAATCCCATGGACAAAGAGAAGGCCGCGGAGGAAATCGTGAATTGGGGTAGAAAGGCCGCGGATGAGATGATCAACGAAACTAACCCGGTACTCCATTGGAGGGTTGGGGTAGCTTTCTTCGCTGGGAAAGCGAATGGCGTCTTCTTTCTTCATCAAGCCAAGCCTCTTTAGCATGTTGACGTCTTGATTGGAGATTTTAGATCTCTCCCACTCGAGATCTTCAGCGGCCATCTTGGATTCTGGAGTACTGTGGCGAGTGAGTCGCGTGCGCGGTGGCATCAACAGCACTGGGAAAAGCAATGCTCGTGCGTGCGGAAGATCACACAGAGTTGGGCGCAAGGGAAGTTTTTGCAGAGGGGAACAGATGTGCGGCGCAAGCGAAGGAGTGGACCGAGGTTGAAGAAAGGTTTATATAGGCTTCGGGAGAAGTCATGAACCGTTGGATGAAGAAATCATGTGGTGGAAAAAGATCCAGTAGATAAGAGGGTAAAAAGGTATTTTTACTGAAGTGAAACAGCACAGGCGTTACCGTACGTGCGCCAGGAAAAGCGGAGGACGTGTGTCCCCCACTTGCACGACGTGTCAACGTGGTGGGGACAATGGACCCACAAGGCAGAAAAATCCCGACTATTAATAGAGATGAAATGAATTTGACAAAGGAAAGTATGTTGACAAGAAAAATAAAGGGAGAATGGCGACAGGAGAAGTTATTTGAATACTTCGGGAGCCTTTGGTCAAAAACAAGTTTTTGCCCAAATGCTCGGGGGCTACTTCGATAAAAGTAAAACCTCGACTATGGCAATATAGAAATTGCGGGAGCCTACAACCAAGCACAAGTTCTTGGCTGTAGCCTCGGGGGCTACTCCCATCGGGAGCGCTGTTCGCGCACCCGAGAAATAAAAAAAAAAGAAAAAGAGAGAATATCGGGAAGTAATGGCAATATAGCGACAAGGTGGACTAAAATGTTGAGCCTACAACCAAGCACAAGTTCTTGGCTGTAGCCTCGGGGGCTACTCCCATCGGGAACGCTGTTCGCGTGCCCGATGAAATTTAAAAAGGAAAAGAAAGAAAGATAGAAAAGCAAGAGAGTATATTTCGAGTTATAATTAACTCTACATATACTCCCATCGGGAGATTAATATAAGTCATATTTGACTCGATAAAATGTGCCATTCCAACAGCCGGAAAAGCACTCGACAATATATTCTCGAACGCCAAAGTTGCGATCAATTTCTGAATGCCGCAAATTTGCGAAGGTAAGACCCCGCGATCCGTTCGCGCGGGCGTGGCATCGCCGAAGAATGTGCTCTGCTACTTTTATCCGTATCAACGGATACGAAGAAAATCCTAACGGACGCGTTAGGTACTCGATAAATTTGACCGGGACTCGACGAATGGTAAGACCTTAAGCGGCACCCGTCGAAGTTTGCACCAGTATCCCGAGATCATGTCCAGGGACGTGATCTTGAAGTAGGTTTTTGCGGATTGCCACTAGAGCAGTTAACTAGTACCTGATCCGTCAGATGAACTAGCCCCAAATACCAATATCCCTATACAATATAGAAATTTATATAAAGAAATATAGGAAAGTTTAAATTGTCGAATAAAAATAAACAGTGGAGATTTTCCCCGACTCTACGATTCAAGCAAAATCTCGGGGGCTACTGACATAGGCATCCCAAATGGGCCTGCCAAAGATAGTACCCGGGGTTTAATGAAGGCCCACTACCCGAAGAATAAGAAGGTTCGAGAGCCCAAGATATACTAAGGAAAGTAGAGTTGTAATAGGAAGTGTTGTTTGTAATTTGGCGGGATGAGTTAGAAACCGTCCCGAACTCTGTAACTTGTACAAAACGAAACCCTCGACTCCGCCTCTTATATAAAGGGGGAGTCGAGGGACGAGGAGATCATCGAATCATGGTTCACAAACCCTAATTTTCGTAATCGTCGAGTACTTTTCGGCTGAAACCTTCGAGATCTACTTGCCCTCTACTTCTAACTAAACCCTAGCCTATAACTCGTAGGCATTGACAAGTTGATCCCTTGTCACTGCGCGTCCGTCATGGTGGGGCGGTCGATGCCTTGCAGGTTTTACACGAGCGGAACGGCCTGAAGGAGTGGACCAAGAAGTGGAATTTTTGGCAAAAAGGACCACCTGCCCCAATGAAATGGCAAAAAGGACCACTTGTGAGTGAAAATGCCAAAAGTGCCATGGCGGCACGCTCGCCAGCCGACACGTGGCAGGTGCCGCCGCCGGCTGTGGCGGCAGGCCCTGCCGCCGTGGGCTGTGGCGGCACGTCCACTTGCTCGTGGTCGCCGTCAGTCCGCCGTTACGTCGTCGGCCGAGGTGGGCCCTGCCGCCACGGGCAAGGGCGGCACGCTGACGTGGCCACTTGCCTCCGCTGGCTGTGGCGGCAAGTGCTGCCGGCCCGACAAAGGCAGCAGGCCTGCTGCACTGATTCCGAGGAGCACTGATTCCTTTGCTTCTTTTGCTGATTCCTTTGCTTTTGTGCTGATTCCGAGGAGCACTGTTTTTGGCTGTGGCGCGTGAATGGAGGGAATTCAGCTGATGATTTCGATGCTGTATGGGTGTAACTCGCCCGATCGCATGCATTTGGTGCAGACATGACTTGACTGATACAGGAAATAGACCACCGAAAGTGATTCAGCAGTGTGACTCCGCATGCTTTAAAAGCAGCTGCTGCTCACTCCTCACAGAGCAAGTTCTCACTCACGTGCAAGCCGCTTGCTTCTCTTGCTTCTCTCGCTTCTCTCGTACGAACGGACGTAAAATTAGCATAGCAAGTGATTAAGTGCGTGATTAAGTGCATGAAGGGGCAGTAGAAGGAGTAATACATCAAGGTGAGTTATGTAGGATATTTGATTATATTCGTACATGCACAAATTTTGTTACCATTTGTTGTTTACCGCAAGTGTATCTTACTTTAGTAATTAGACATGTAACATTGAATTTGCGTAGTCTAGTAAAATATTATGGTATGTATGAGTGAAATTTTAACATATGAACAAATGGATGAATTTAGGTGGATTGGAGCATATATCTGCTAGGAATTTTATCTCAGCAGCATGTTGTAGTGTAATGTAGTATTATTGAACTTTGAACATATGAGCAAACGGTATAATTTGTTGAAAAAATGAGTACGCACCTTAGGTGGATTTTATTAAGTGATGACCTTGTATGTTAGGTGGTTGTAGTAATTATGATGACAAAATCCACATGTTATAACTAGATTTTTGAATGTATATTTTAGGTGGATTCGAGCAGACACCTGGAAGTGCAGCGTTTCTGTAGTTGCTAATTGTTATTATTAGTTGGAATATTCCGGCGCGTAAATTATTTTTGGAAGAACATCTATCTGCAAATTGAGGTATATATATATGATGTCTTTTGATATGTGGTCTTATAATATTTTTGAAGTATATTTTTGTTATCACCAGATTTTGGCCAAATCAGGAGATGGGCCGTAAGTGAGATGGGTTTGAAGGATTACGCGTGGAGGATCTCTGAAGCGGCCTGACACGAAGGAGTTGGGCTAAATTTCCCATGTATCTGTATTATAGTAGATCGTATCTTAAATTAGAAGTTAGAGTTTTTTACCCGTGCACGGTTAGGTGCACGCCTGAAGTAGAAAGTCCCTGAGACTATAAATATGTATCTAGGGTTTATGGAATAAACAACAACCAACGTTCAACACAAACCAATCTCGGCGCATCGCCAACTCCTTCGTCTCGAGGGTTTCTCCGGTAAGCACCATGCTGCCTAGATCGCATCTTGCGATCTAGGCAGCACAAGCTTATTACATTGTTCATGCGTTGCTCGTCATCGAAGCCTTTTTGATGGCGAGCAACGTAGTTATCTTAGATGTGTTAGGGTTAGCATTGTTCTTCGTATCATATGCTGTCGTAGTGCAACCCTTATGCATCTAGCCGCCCTTACACCTATCTTAGGTGTAGGGGCGGCACCCCGCTTGATCATTGTTTAGTAGATCCGATCCGTTACGGTTGCTCCTTGTTCTTCAAGGATTAGTTTAATATCCGCAATAGTTAGGCCTTACAAAGGGTTGGAGGATCCAGCGGCGTGTAGGGTGTAGTTTGCTAGCCCTAGACAGGATGTTCCGGGATCAACCTCGTGTTGGTTTTTAGGCCCTGTCTAGGATCGGCTTACGATCACCGTACGCGAGCGCGAGGCCCAATCGTGAGTAGGATGATCCGATTATGCGGTGAAAACCCTAAATCGTCGTAGATCGCATTAGCTTTATCTTGATCAAGCAGGACCACCATATATTCGGACACCTTGTACGAATCATGGGTGGATCGGCTCCTTGAGCCGATTCACGGGATAACCTGAGAGCCGATCGAGGCTCGTATTTAATGTTTACGTGTATGCCATGCAGGAAACTAAGCGAGGCATCATCCGACACCTTCCTGACCAGGTATAGGTCAGGTGGCACGCCCTTGCGACAGCATCGGACGTGTGACCAGAAGGCTTTGCGGGCCGTCGCTCTGAGGGACTAGGGCCAGCCGCAGCCCTGAGTTGTTCCCGGCTCTACGGTGTTGCCAGTCGCTGCCCGCCGGTGGTTTTCTGACCGCAACACATTCTGGCACGCCCGGTGGGACTGTCTTCGACATCTACCGCATCGCCATCTACATCCGAGATGGCGGAAAACACTCCGGTCAAGTACGAGGACCTGACTGACGAGCTCAAGAAGAAGCATGACGAGATCAAGGCAGTCCTCGAAGCCGACCTCATCGGCTCTTTCCACAGAACCCGCTCCCATGGCATCAGGTGGAAGGGGTTCTCACCGAAGGCGCGCTCGATGGAGTGGACCTGTCCTCCCCGTCGAAGAACGCACCGGGTCGGCTGCGACAGGAGATCAACTTCATGGTGGCTCATTCACCGCACCGCCACTCGAGAGCCCGGTGAACACTTTGGAGCGTGTCGCTCGCGCGTGATCCAGGAAATCATGAGCCACCGGTATTCTCCGTCAGGACCAGCTCTGGGGACTTACCAAGGAGAGATGCCACTCCAGTCCCGGCCACCGCTGCCGTTCGCGTTGGCAGCGCCAGAAGTGCCGAACTCATCGGCATACGTCGTCTACAAGATTGGTGGTGACCCTAATGATTACCAATTCCTACATGAGGCGCCCAAGGAGATCCCGCACGGATACGCGTGTGCATACGTGCCAGACTGCAGCAACGGGGCACTCTCGAGCCAGGTTGCGACGGCAGGGGCTTCTGGAACAGCAGGAGGAACGTCAGGAGCAGATCTTGAGAAGCAGACGTGGCTAGCTAAATACGCCACTCCGACAAACCTCCAGAGCTCAGCTCCTGCAGTTGGCTCAGAACTGGAAAAGCAAGCATGGCTGGCTAAGTATGCCACCCCGGCGAATCTTCGAGGTTCGACGCCTTCAGCCATCACCGCGGATCAGATTTGTACAATTCTGAAAGACCAATTCGGCATGATGCCGAAAAGGAAGACGTTCGGCTATACCAAGCCGTACCCCAACGAGTACGATTTGATCCCGCTACCACCCAAATATCGGCTCCCTGACTTCACAAAGTTTAGTGGATCAGATGGCTCCAGCTCCATCGAGCATGTGAGCCGATATTTGGCACAGCTGGGCACGATCTCAGCATCAGACGAGCTGCGTGTGAGGTTCTTCGCACAGTCCCTCACAGGATCGGCTTTCGGGTGGTACACATCGCTGCCACCGAACTCAATCCGGACGTGGAAGCAGTTGGAAGAACAGTTCCATGAGCAGTATCACTCAGAGGCTTCCGAGGCTGGCATTGCCGATCTAGCACAAGTACGACAGAAGCGCGGGGAAACAGTGTCAGAATACATCCAGCGCTTCAGGACCGTGAGGAACCGATGCTATTCGGTTCACGTAAGTGAAAAAGAAGCAGTCGAGTTGGCGGTGGTGGGTCTCTCATCATCGATCAAGGACGTGGCCTCCCAAGCAGACTACCCTTCATTGGCGCACATGGTGCGAAGTCGCCGGCATATGAACAGCGCCAACCGGATGTTTACCAGGACAAATTCAAGCGAGCGGTGGTCCTGGTTGAGGCAGACGAGGATGAAGGTGCTGCGGGAGATCAGGAGGTAGCAGTGGCTGAATGGGCTCGGGCGGCAAGCCCCGTGTCCCGTAAGTGGGTTAAGCCACAAGGTCCTCCAAAAGGGTTCGACTTCGACGTGACCAAAGCTGAACAGATTTTCGACCTCTTACTCACGGAGAAGCAGCTAAAGGTACCCGAAGGCCACAAGATCCCCACGGTGCAAGAGCTGGACGGAAAGCCATACTGCAAGTGGCATAACACGTTCACCCACGCCACCAACGACTGCAGGGTGTGGCGTCAGCAGATCCAAATGGCGATAGAAAAAGGGCGGCTAATTTTCAACCGAGTACGCCATGAAGGTCGACACACACCCCTTCCCCGCCGTTAATATGGTGGAGTATACTTACCATGGAGGGTGCCAGCCAGATTTCTCGTGCAATATCAACATGGTGGGACCTGGGCACCACTGCGGTAAGGACGGAGATGAGGGCAGCTGCTCTCATAGCAAGGACACATAGGAAGCCGCTCCACGCGATCGGCTCCGCCACGACGGCAAGCGCTACGTCACGGAGGGAGAAGTGAAGAACATAAGATATCAGCGACCTCTCTCTGATCACCTCCTCAACAAGTATGTGAGTCAGTATGACCAACGCCGACGATCCAGCGATGATGATGAAAAAGATCGTCTGGCTAGGGATGACAGGAGACGTCGTCGACATGATCACGACGAGGAGCGATATGAGCGCCACGCCAAGGAAAAGTCGAGGGAGCAAGACGACGTGGATAGGCACTGGGACAGCCCCTTCTTCAGACACTGCTGGGATTCAGGAATGAGCCGATTGCCTACAATCGGCAACTGCCCAGAATGCAAACAAAAGAAGAAGGATGCGGCTAACGTGTCTGTGTTCAAACGTCTAGGGCCTCTCCCGCCTCGGAACAAACATGCTGAGTCTGCTTGGGTGGAAGATCTCGAGGAACTAGAGGACGATGGTGAAGAAGAAGACAAGTATCATCGGCCAAGGTGGTGCCCCGACGGGCTCAGCCGTTCCCAGAAGCGAAGGGTTCAGCGTCTGCGTGGGTTGGAAGAAGCTGAAAGGTTGTACCTGCACACGTTGAGGAAGGCACGGCCTGATCTGGCCGCCAAAATTCAGCGAACCCTGGACGAAGAAGGTCGGCCACAAAGAAAAGAGTGGCTCCCCAAGCAAAGGAAAGCCGATGATGAAACATCGGCTGGCACAAACATGGTGCTCGTCCTTCCAACGGAGTTTGGTGCTCCAGGATTACACGAGGCACCCAATTTCGACGACTGTGAGCGCATCAACGTGACACAGGATGGGACTAGGTTGGTCTTATCCACGGACCCGACCGTGTAGCGAACGCAGCGTCTATGGACAAACGTGGCGATGCCGGTCCAGGAGATCGGCCCGAAGGATTTATGGAGGAACGTTACAAAACCTTCATCGAGCAAACAATATGGAGGCCGATTCCAGCAATCGGCCAAAATTATCCTCACCATCCATTCTGCCTGGGTTCAACATTTGATCCAGCAGGGAATACTTGAAGAGCCGATACCATCAAATCCCTTGAAAGAATCGGCTCGGGGGGGCACCTAGGTGGATAAAACACGAGGATATGGAGTATAAGTGTCTTTCAAATACCAGGCGGCCCAAGATATTCTTTGATAATGGGTATTGAAGTATGGGGGCCGATACATAAATCGGCCGTTAAAAAAATCAAAAATTTTTTAAGCACAGCCGATGTGCGGACATCGACTTAAGGATAGAAAGCCGATGCATCTAATGGCGCATCGAAGTGGAGCAGGAAGTGGGTCACGAAGAGAGACTCTAATGGAAGAACTCCTCAATGGAGTGGTTTGGTGGCTGAGATCCTCTCTTCAAGAACCTCCAAATTCATCAGCATCAATTCCGCCAAAGGAAAGGAGCCGATCTGACCAGCAAGGCGCAAAAGGTGGGCTGAAGAAGCTCGGGGGGCAGCTCGCCCTGAAGGTTCTCTGCTCCGGGGAGCCGATTTTGTTGAAATCGGCTGGCTCTGCATGGTAGCTCTCTCAGACAGGATTGGGCCTAGGTCCACTTGTCTGAATGGCGTGTCCTCGTCTCTGTTTCGCCTTGACTGAGACTCGGGGGGCAGCTGGCCTGGTGGATGCTCTGTTTTTGAAAGCCGATTGGGTGGCCATCGGCTAGTCCTGCGGCGCAATTTTCGTCAAGGGTGGTGATCTAGCAGGACTCAAACTCATTAGTCGAGGAGATGAAAGATAGATCATGAGGGCTTGATGCGCTGACATCGGCATATTGAGCTTTAACAAAGTTCGCGATCACCCCGTGGTCGAAGAGAGGAAGGACGGATTATGAGAGACCGATGTGTTGCCATCGGCTCATTCAGCATTGGCTAAGTGATGATCGGCAGAATCAGTAGGAGGGGAAATCGGCTAAATTGGCATAAAGGAAATCGGCATAATCAAATTGGGGAATTTCTTCATTGATAAACGAGATTTCTTACATAGAAGAGCTGATTGCTCTCAAAAGGAAGCACTAAGGGGATACATTGCCCCGTATACTACTACTGATCCTATTCTAACGGTCCTATCTACGGGCCGTCGCTGCCCTCGTCGTCACCCTCGTCGCCACTGTCGGCGCTGCTTGATGACCCACAAGTATAGGGGATCGCAACAGTCTTCGAGGGAAGTAAAACCCAAATTTATTGATTCGACACAAGGGGAGGTAAAGAATACTTATAAGCCTTAACAACTGAGTTGTCAATTCAGCTGCACCTGGAGAAGCACTAGCAACAGGGGTGATGTGAAAGTAGCAGTAATATGAGAGCAATAGTAACAGTAACACAGCAGCAGTAATAGCAATATGAGAGCGATGGCACGAGAAGATAGTTGATACTACTTCCAATGACATGTAGAACAAGTATATTATGATGAGAGATGGACCGGGGTTCCCAGCGATCTACACTAGTGGCAACTCTCCAATAACAAGTGTTGGGTGAACAAATTACAGTTGGGCAATTGATAGGAATCAAAGGCATTAAGAAAGAACATCAGGCTTATTAATTATGTAGGCATGTTTTCCAATAATAGTCGTACGTGCTCGCAATGAGAAACTTGCACAACATCTTTTGTCCTACCAGCCGGTGGCAGCCGGGCCTCAAGGGAAACTACTGGATATTAAGGTACTCCTTTTAATAGAGCACCGGAGCAAAGCATTAACACACCGTGAAAACATGTGATCCTCACATCACTACCATCCCCTCCGGTTGTCCCGATTTCGTCACTTCGGGGCCATTGGTTCCGGACAGTGACATGTGCATACAACTTGTAGATACAATCTAAGCAATAAGTATAGAGCTTAAATCTAAGATCATGGCACTCGGGCCCTAGTGACAAGCATTAAGCATAACAAGATTGCAGCAACAATAACTTCACAAACTTTATAGATAGACTAATCATAATGTATCATCCATCGGATCCCAACAAACACAACACCGATTACATCGGATGAATCTCAATCATGTAAGGCAGCTCATGAGACCATTGTATTGAAGTACATGGGGGAGAGAATACCGACATAGCTACAGCTAGAACCCGTAGTCCATGGGGGAACTACTCACCGAGCATGGCGGAGGCGGTGGCGTTGATGGAGATGGCTTCCGGGGCACTTCCTCGTCCCGGCAGGGTGCCGGAACAGAGTTCTGTCCCCCGAATTGGAGTTTCGCGACGGTGGCGGCGCCCCGGAGTCTTTCTCGGAGTTTCGTCAATTGGTACTCGTGTTTTTAGGTCGAAAGGGCTTTTATAGGCGAAGAGGCGGCGCAGGGGGCACTCGGGGGCGCCACACCCTAGGCCGGCGCGGCCTAGGCCCGGCCCGCGCCGCCATGTGGTGTGGTGGCCCCCCGGCCCCTCTCCGACTCTTCTTCGGTGTTCGGAGCCTTCCGGAGAAAATAGGAGGTTTGGCGTTGATTTCGTCCAATTCCGAGAATATTGCCCGAACAGCCTTTCTCGGAACCAAAAACAGCAGAAAACGAGAACCGGCACTCGTGGCATCTTGTTAATAGGTTAGTTCCGGAAAATGCATGAAAACATCATAAAGTGCAAGCAAAACATGTAAGTATTGTCATAAAACAAGCATGGAACGACAGAAATTATGGATACGTCGGGGACGTATCACCGCTCCCGGCGGGCTCGTCGTCGCTGCTGTAGCGGCCACCGGCAGGACCTTCGTTGTCCTCATCCTCCTCGTCGTCGTCGTCGCTGTCGAAATCACTGAGGTTCCCCGGCCAGGGGCAGTGGCGCTTGGCCGGCGGCTCGTCGGGGGAGCTGTCGTCGTCGTCGTCCTCCTCCTCCTCCTCCTTCACCTCCTCGGAGGAGGTGAAGTCGTCCCAGGAGAAGCGATCGTCATCGCTCTCCTCCTCCGATTCCCCGTCGGCGAGGAAGCGGAGGTCGCTCTCCCCGTCCGTCGAGGACTTGTCGTCCTCGGACCAGACGGAGAAGTCGTGGCCGGGCTCCTCCCCGGCCGCTATGGCGCGGCGGACGTTGGCCGCGTGGACCTCCTATGGGTCCCGTTCTGGCGTCGGCTCGTGGGAGGAAGAGGACTCGAGGGAAAGTCCCGATGAGGCGGAGGAAGAAGAAGACATGGTGCACAGGAGGGCTTTTGGAGTGCTAATGCGGGGAGGATGAGGAGGAGAACTGTTCGGTGCGGTTAAATAAAAGAAGTGGGGGTTTAATGTTTGAACAGTTTTCGAGGAGGTTGGTGCCAAAAAACTGTCAAATCATGCAGAGAAGATGGGAAGGCAAGTCGTCATGATGAAAAATACTGCGACGGTTTTACTCTGCCACGACGTGACCCCTCGGAGGAAAAAACAGAGTGGTTTTGAAATTATCATTGCCAAAACCAGGGGGGCATGTGTTATCACCAGATTTTGGCCAAATCAGGAGATGGGCCGTAAGTGAGATGGGTTTGAAGGATTACGCGTGGAGGATTGATTTGTCTCCAACGTATCGATAATTTCTTGTGTTCCATGCCACATTATTGATGTTATCTACATGTTTTATGCACACTTTATGTCATATTCGTGCATTTTCTGGAACTAACCTATTAACAAGATGCCGAAGTGCCAGTTCCTCGTTTTCTCGCTGTTTTTGGTTTCAGAAATCCTAGTAACGAAATATTCTCGGAATCGGACGAAATCAACGCCCAGGTTCCTATTTTACCCGGAAGCATCCAGAACACACGAGAACCGCCAGAGAAGGGAGGCAGGGCCACCAAACCCTACCCCGGCGCGGCCAAGGGGGGGGGGCGCGCCCCCCTAGGGTGTGGGCCCCCCTTCGACCTTCCTGCGCCGCCTCTCCGCCTATAAAAAGCCCCTGGATCAGAAAACCCGAGACCGATTGATGAAACCCAGAGAAACCTGCCAGAGCCGCCGCCATCGCGAAGCCAAGATCTGGGGGACAGGAGTCTCTGTTCCGGCACCCTGCCGGAGCGGGGAAGTGCCCCCGGAAGGCTTCTCCATCGACACCGCTGCCATCTCCACCGCCATCTCCATCACCGCTGCTGCTCCCATGAGGAGGAGTAGTTCTCCATCGAGGCTCGGGGCTGTACCGGTAGCTATGTGGTTCATCTCTCTCCTATGTGTGTCAATACAATAATCTCATGAGCTGCCTTACATGATTGAGATTCATATGATGATGCTTGTAATCTAGATGTCATTATGCTAGTCAAGTGAGTTTTACCTATGTGATCTCCGGAGACTCCTAGTCCCACGTGTGTAAAGGTGACAATGTGTGCACCGTGTGGGTCTCTTAGGCCATATTTCACAGAATACTTACTCATTGAATGGCATAGTGAGGTGCTTATTTATATCTCTTTATGATTGCAGCATGTTTGTATCACTACTATCTATGTGCTACTCTAGTGATGTGTTATTAAAGTAGTTTTATTCCTCCTGCACGTGTGTAATGGTGACAGTGAGTGCACCGTGTTAGTACTTGGTTTATGCTATGATCAAGATCTCTTGTAGATTGCGAAGTTAACTATTGCTATGATATATTGATGTGATCTATTCCTCCTGCATATGCATGAAGGTGACAGTGTGCATGCTATGCTAGTACTTGGTTTAGTAGCGTTGATCTATCTTACACTAAAGGTTACTAAAACATGAGCATTATTGTGGAGCTTGTTAACTCCGGCATTGAGGGTTCGTGTAATCCTACGCAATGTGTTCATCATCCAACAAAAGTGTAGAGTATGCATTTATCTATTCTCGTTATGTGATCAATGTTGAGAGTGTCCACTAGTGAAAGTCTATTCCCTAGGCCTTGTTCCTAAATACTCGCTGAGTTACTACTCGCTTGTTTACTATCTCGTTGCGTTACTACTACTGCGTTACTATCGCTTGTTTATTGTTTTTACTGCGTTACTACTGCTGCAATACCACCACCATCAACTACACGCCAAGCACTTTTCTCGGCACCGTTGCTACTGCTCATACTTATTTATACCACCTGTATTTCACTATCTCTTCGCCGAACTAGTGCACCTATTTGGTGTGTTGGGGACACAAGAGACTTCTTGCTTTGTGGTTGCAGGGTTGCATGAGAGGGATATCTTTGACCTCTTCCTCCCTGAGTTCGATAAACCTTGGGTATCCACTTAAGGGAAACTTGCTGCTGTTCTACAAACCTCTGCTCTTGGAGGCCCAACACTGTCTACAAGAATAGAAGCTCCCGT
The DNA here is from genome assembly GCF_022539505.1 of Lolium rigidum. NCBI lineage: Eukaryota > Viridiplantae > Streptophyta > Magnoliopsida > Poales > Poaceae > Lolium > Lolium rigidum. Next base: position 302,675,834 of record NC_061513.1, read on the forward strand.
AGACATCAAGGATCTCTGAAGCGGCCTGACACGAAGGAGTTGGGCTAAATTGCCCATGTATCTGTATTATAGTAGATCGTATCTTAAATTAGAAGTTAGAGTTTTTTACCCGTGCACGGTTAGGTGCACGCTTGAAGTAGAAAGTCCCCGAGACTATAAATATGTATCTAGGGTTTATGGAATAAACAACAACCAACGTTCAACACAAACCAATCTCGGCGCATCGCCAACTCCTTCGTCTCGAGGGTTTCTCCGGTAAGCACCATGCTGCCTAGATCGCATCTTGCGATCTAGGCAGCACAAGCTTATTACGTTGTTCATGCGTTGCTCGTATCGAAGCCTTTTTGATGGCGAGCAACGTAGTTATCTTAGATGTGTTAGGGTTAGCATTGTTCTTCGTATCATATGCTGTCGTAGTGCAACCCTTATGCATCTAGCCGCCCTTACACCTATCTTAGGTGTAGGGGCAGCACCCCGCTTGATCATTGTTTAGTAGATTCGATCCGTTACGGTTGCTCCTTGTTCTTCAAGGATTAGTTTAATATCCGCAATAGTTAGGCCTTACAAAGGGTTGGAGGATCCAGTGGCGTGTAGGGTGTAGTTTGCTAGCCCTAGACAGGATGTTCCGGGGATCAACCTCGTGTTGGTTTTTAGGCCCTGTCTAGGATCGGCTTACGATCACCGTACGCGAGCGCGAGGCCCAATCGTGAGTAGGATGATCCGATTATGCGGTGAAAACCCTAAATCGTCGTAGATCGCATTAGCTTTATCTTGATCAAGCAGGACCACCATATATTCGGACACCTTGTACGAATCATGGGTGGATCGGCTCCTTGAGCCGATTCACAGGATAACTCGAGAGCCGATCGAGGCTCGTATTTAATGTTTACGTGTATGCCATGCGGGAAACTAAGCGAGGCATCATCCGACACCTTCCCGACCAGGTATAGGTCAGGTGGCACGCCCTTGCGACAAGCATCGGACGTGTGACCAGAAGGCTTTGCGGGCCGTCGTTCTGAGGGACTAGGGCCAGCCGCAGCCCTGAGTTGTTCCCGGCTCTACGGTGTTGCCAGTCGCTGCCCGCCGGTGGGTTTCTGACCGCAACAATTTTAAGAATTAGTGTGTTGTTTTATTGTTAAAAATAAATGAGTAATTATTTTTAAAAAGTCATAATGGCTATTAAAATATCTGATGTAACGAAATTATTAAAACATGAATTTTATTTAAGGTAGGATGTTGCTAATATTATTTTAAAAATCTGTTTGTGGGGTAGGTACGATGGAAATTTGGTAGTGTTCTATGGGGAAGTCGTACGTGATGAATTTGGAGGGGTGGATTTTTCGAACTGTGACTCGATGGAAGTTGCAGTGGTAGATATGGTTAATACAGCATTTGCGGATGTAAGAAAATGCATTCGAGTCCCATTTGGTCAGGGGATGCGTGGCATGAGGATGACGGTTGAGGCTCTTATCTGCGTAGAAGGGAATGATAGGACAGGACCTCCTCGTTGGGGTTTGCGGGAGGTAAAAAATGATACAAATTGGCGTACGTACATGAGGTTTGCAAGCACACCTGGTGCTGCTATGTACGGACAGCCGATGGTGTATGTGAAATTTATTTCAGCTAGTGATGATGTCGGAAGCAGTAGGAGCGCTGCAGAGGAGCAGCTTTCCATCACCGCGGGCCCTAGTACCGGCCCGTCGGAGCAGCTTGGCATCACCGCTGGTCCTAGCATCGGCCCATCGGAGCAGCTGTCTAGCCACCATAATGCTGGCCCAGGATATTGGTCCGCGGTCGTCGACATCGGCGAACACGTGGAGGGATTGCCTGAGGCGTTGGATGATGACGCTCGTTCATCTTCGTCCGAATCCTCATCGGACGAAGAAGGCGCTGGTCCTTCCCAGAGGGCGGTTCCAGGTCCAATGGACCCTGACTTCTTACAGACCATGACCATAAGCAATGAATTTCGCTCTGTTCCAGGCCTAGGAGAGGACAGTCTGCTAGTTGGGCAAAGTTTCCCTGACAAGGACTCCGCCCGACCAGGCAATAAAGAGGTATGCATTGGGCATATCTCGGCAGCACTGAGTGAAGCAGTCTGATCGAAGTCAGCTAAAAGTGATATGTGTCAAATTGAATGAGGGGTGTAAGGGGAGAGTGATCGCTCGAAAGAGCTCTGGGGTATGTCAGCCCTGACATATCTCAAAAATAGAACCACATACTCGCGAGCAGGTTGGGGCTCGGATAACCACCGGAACGTCACCGCAAAATATGTGTCACATATCATGCAAGTGTTGGTGGAAAAAGACATCAATGTCAGTGTGAAGACGCTGCAAGAGACTGCAGAAGATCAGATTGGCTTCCATGTCAGCTCCGGAAAGGCAAGGCGTGCGAAGGAGGAGATCTTCCAGAGGCTGTATGGCACATATGAGCAAGCATATGACCTAGCCCCCAGAATGCTCCATCAGATATCGTCAAGTAACCCCGGGACTCAAGTATTCAGGAGACAACATCAACACCCCAGGGAGCCAAATGAAGAAATACTTGACCGTTTATTCGGGCATTCCCCCAAGCTATACGAGCATTCCAACAACTGTCGTCCGGTGATATCTATAGATGGTACCTTCCTCATCGGAAAGTACAAGGGCACACTCCTGTTGGCGATCGCAGCAGATGCAAACAATCAGCTCCTTCCTATTGCATATGCATTGGTGGAGAGCGAGAATAAAGATAGCTAGTTCTGGTTCCTGTGCTGCTTGAAGATTTCAGTTGGCGGAAATCACCCCGATGTTTGCATCATCTCTGATCGCAACACGGGGTTATTGAGCATGCTAGAATTTTTGAAGGTGGCACAAGATCCTGAATGGGGGTGGCCCGATCTAGAGACAAGGTGGTGCATGCGGCATTTGGCAGCCAATTTTTACTCAAAATTCAAGAACAAGGATTGGTTCAAGCTGTTCAAGAGAATGTGCATGCAGAAGACAACAGAGAAGATGAATGCAATTTGGAGTGGAATCAATGCAGAAATTGAGAAAGCTGCATTGCCACAGAGAACAAATCGGAGGGGTCAAACCAGGACAGTTAATTTGTCTACGTGGATTGCCGAGAGTTGCCCGGATTTTAGCAAGTGGGCGCTTGCTTACGACTGCGGGGCTCGGTACGGCATAATGACCACCAACATGTCAGAGGTGTACAATGGAGTGCTGAAAGGTGTGCGCGCCCTCCCTATCACGGCGCTGATTAATGAAACTTGGAACCGGACTTTGTCGTACTTTGTAGACAGAGTCCAGGTTGCCAACGCTCGGGATGCCCTGAACAAGCCATGGTCTGAAAAGATGCAGCGACATCTCGACGAGAAAGCCAAAAAAGAACAAAGCCCTGGTTTCCGTCAAATTGATGCACTTAGAAATAAGTGGGAAATACACGTACGCGCCAAGTTTGTGAGAGGTCACCACAGAGGCTCAAGAAATCATGCTGTCACCCTCGGACCTAGCTCATGTGAGTGCAGTTGTAACAAGCCAAAACTTTTGGGATACCCCTGTAGCCATGTCCTCAAGGCTGCTTCAGCACAGAACATCAGCGTGGAGACGTACATATCTCCGTACTTCAACACATACAACCTACTGCACACATGGAACGGAGAGTTCGGACATGGGGCATTGGGCAGCACTATAGGGATGTATGGCCGGATAAATCCACCATATGGGTTCCGGACCCGACGTTGAAAAGGACCGCGAAGGGTCGACGCCAATCTCGCCGTCATAGAAATGACATGGACCATAGTCGAGACGGAAGAACCGCGCCGTTGTCGCGTTTGCAGATGTCCCGGTCATGCGCGAAGGGAATGCCCTTACCGTAGCAACAACAACCCGGCTTGATGTAATTTCTTAATGTGTTGTAATAAATTTATAATATATTGTACTCATGATTTGTTGTAACATATTTAAAATTATTTGTACTTATGACTTGTTGTAATAAATTTATAATAATTTGTACTCATGATTTGTTGTAGTATATTTAAAATTATTTGTACTTATGACTTGTTGTAATAAATTTATAATAATTTGTACTCATGATTTGTTGTAACATATTTAAAATTATTTGTACTTATGACTTATTGTAAAAATTTATAATAATTTGTACTCATGATTTGTTGTAACATATTTATAATTATTTGTGCTTATGATTTGTTGTAATACTTCCTAACATATTTATACTTATTATGTGTGTACAGGTGATGACGTCGCAGTTACCAGACCTTTTAGAGACGTCGTTTGATGCCGATCACCGTTGTCACCAATGGTTGGACCCGAACGCCCACTTCGACCCCCCTCACACCTTCAGGTTACGCGGCATCAAACATAGGCTGAATGTTCACGATCGTTATATGGATCACCTGCGTGTTCACGGACTTCTTTCATATTCCAAGCTTACATCAAGCACAGAGAAGTTTATGTTGGACCCGTCTCTTATGTCAGCCCTTGTTGATCGATGGAGACCTGAGACCCACACTTTTCACTTACGTTGTGGGGAATTGACACCTACCCTAGAAGATGTGTCCATGATTACTGCTCTTCCTATCATTGGTAATCCAGTGGTCCCCCAAGCATATTCTAGTAATTGGCCGAACCAGGTTAAAGTACGGCTTGGTGTTCCATTTCCTGCTAACACCCGCAGTGGACAGCATCCTAGGGGTGTGCCTCTGAGTTGGCTAGTCACCCATTTTGCTAATTTACCTGCCCATGCGAGATAATGTCACGCTGTCACGACATCTATTTGCATATGTGTTGTATCTCTTAGGTATAATGTTCCCTTCGTCACATGGTGACGTTGTTCTTCCTAGTTTAATTAAAATTGCCCAACAGATAGTAGAAGAACCCTTACCTCGCGGGCCCGTATACAGTTTTGGTTCAGCCATGCTTGCTCATACATACAGGGGGTTATGTCACGCCACCCAGAAAAAATCTAAGGGCTACATACTTGCCGTCAGCTATGAGTTTCTTCATCTATGGTCATGGGAATACCTTCCTGTTGGACGTCCCCACCTATCCAACATAATACACCCATACGATTTTGGTCAGGCTATACATGCCCCTCTGACATTTGGAGCTCGTTGGGTACAAGCTAAAAAAGGTGATCAACAAATGTGGTACACGGTTATTACCCGGAATACCACAGGAGTTTGAGGGGCTAGAGGATCACATGATCAGATGGAACCCATGGACGGATAGTGTCGCCGTATGGGGTGCTCAGCAGCCTACAGCTGATATCTATACAGGCTCCAACTTGTGGTTGACACGCTGCAACCTCCTATTTCTTTGGATGGTTGAGACATATAGCCCGGAGCGTGTTATGCGACAATTTGGTCTGTATCGACAAGTTCCACCACCGAGTACCAAGGCGACTTGATGATATAGTTCATACGTAAGTGCGCTCATTCCGATATAAAATGTATTGCATTTTTTAAACTTACATATTTGTTATTAACTATTTTATTTCATTTCAGGCAAGATAATAAAGGCTTGAATTGTGCCGACTGGAGCAGTCGTAATAGACAGTGGATAGAGCTGTGAATTAATAATGCGGCATCCGATATAGTGCAGGAACATAGGTACGTTATGTATTAAATTGCTTCGATTATTTTCATGATGTGGTAACGAAAATTATTTCTTACATTCGTAGACCATATAATGATGCCACATATGACCACTACAATCAGTGGTATCGCAGTAGCACAAGGACTTTGCTCACCGGCCCTCCACCGAGAAGATTACACACAGGTCGAGCAGCTGGATGTTGGCCCTGAACGGACAGCAGCATACCATCGCGAAACCTCGGTACTTACATTTGTTTACAAATATTAATTTATTGCAAATAAAATAAATATTCACAACATTTTGTTATTATTTTCAGATACGCGAATATAGGGAGATCGCCGGTCTGCATCCGATGCTTTGCGGCTGCGAAACGTGAATGGCCCTGAAGGAAAATCCCTGATTAGGCGTATATTTGATACGGCCATGAGCGGACTTAAAAGATTTGGTTGCGCTCGAGATGATGATGTTGTTACACGAGCTTACGACATGCCGGAGGCACCGTCGTCCAGACCCAGTATGGCACGAACGACCAGTATTGCGCGTACGAGCAGCATGGCGCGTACGAGCAGCATGGCGCGTACGAGCCAACCTCCTACGCGGAATCCATCATATGCACGCGTCAACTCATCTCTACTTGATCGCTCACAATCAGCTCACATTTCCCACCACATGGTGGCACCGAGGTATTATCGGATACATCTAAAATTATGAATGGTTCGTATGTTCTTGTACAAGATTTTAAATATATCATCTTCTATGCACTACAAATAGGAGGAGAATATTTTCTCTAGTAATCCGTTCGGGGAAAGATTTTCATACACCCAAGGGGAGACTTCAAACATCGAGAACACCACTCGCGTACGTTCATATGTTACAAATATTCACTTACACAACATAAAAATACGACTATTATTTATGAACCTTTTCGTACGCAGCAACATGTTGAACCTAACTGGCCAGAGATGGAAGCTGGACTCGGCTACAATATACCTCCTCCACAGGTTCCTTCAATTTTAATATATAATTTCTCCCATAAAAAAAATTCCTACCTATTACTGACAACTCATATTTTTACGCAGCAATCTTTTGATCCTGCTTGGTCCAACATGATAGCTGAGTTTGGCCACAATATGGCCCCACCACAGGGTCGTGAGCATATGCAGCAAGAATATTATGCCGGATCTTATAGTCAACCTGATAATAAAGGGATATTTAATCAATTCTTTGGTGCTGACATTATGAGCGGACAAGAAAGTTTAATTCCTCCAGCGACACAATCTCAGCACGTACTACAAACTCCATCACCGATGATGAGGATGAAGAGTACGGCCGAGGTTTGCGCCAACATCGTCCACCACGTCGTATGTCGCCTTCTGGTGCTAAGCAGAGACCACCACGTCGTCGTCGACAAGCTTGATATGTTGAGAACTGTTACATATTATTATTATTATTATTTCTATCTATGTATGACCTAAGTATGAGACATATTTCTATAATTTCGCTTAATAATTCAACAAGTACTTCAAAATAAGATACATCAACATGCAAAAAATTCAACATAAAATTAAGTTACTACCGAAATGAAGATACATCGGCACTGCCAACACCACAACTTAAAATAAACGCTTACGAGTAACATTATAAGCTTCACCTTGTTCCCTTCTTCTTGCTCTTCGATGATGAACTAGCCTTGCCCTTCTTACTCGGTGGCATAAAATCGTCGTCCGAGTCAACGCAAGCGGGTGCAACGCTTTTTCCCTTGAAATATTCATTGCTCTTAGCCAGACTCCTCAGGCATGAAGACTTCTTCGTCATCCTCCGTCGAGGAAGCCCATGTATATGGATACCTTAGAAATTCTTCTTGTTCCTTCTCATTCTCCGGTTTCTTCTTCTCAAACCTTGCTTGCAACCTAAGAAGCTCTTGTCGTAATTCCACCGGAGTTCGGCAGGCATACCTGCGTGCTTAGAAAAAGCTTGCCTACCTCAACGAGGAGGGTCACATTCGTGACCAGATCTTCGACATTGTCTATGTTATTGGCACTCATAACTGAAGTAGCAGAGGAGATAAGAGGAGCAGCCATACGTGATGTAAAACTACGATCTCCCCGAGGAGCCATCTTGTGGAGACTTCGATTGTGTACAACAAATGAATACCCGGGGAGGGGTTTTATAGCACGCGGCTCAGAGAAAAGGCGGGAAATCTTGGCGGGAATTCATGGCGCAAAATTTTGGCGGGAAAAAATAAGGCGAGAACTTTAGGCGGGAAAATTTACGCGCGAACTTTTTCCGGGAAATCAACATTTATTATTAATACATCTGCCGAAATAAAGTTGGAAATATAAGTTAAATTAAAATACGGCTAATCACTACAACGGAATTTAAGATACAACGCGAAAGTAAAATAAAAATTAAAATACGTAGTTACTACAACAGATCACTCTATTTGCCCTGCGTCCAGCATGGCCATTTTCCAGTCTTGTCGCCGCGTTCTTCTGCTGCCTGCGCCTCAGCCAGCCCTTTCTCTTAATCTCTTCCTTTCCGCTTCACGGGCCTCCCTGCGCACCTCTTCCTCTCGCATACCTACGTGCAGCCTCATCATCCATCCGCTTCTGATTTACCTCGCGATTTCGAGCTTGCTCTGCCCTTAATTTTTGTATTTGTCTCTCTCTTTCTGCTTTATCATTAGCAATAGCCTTTTCGAAACGCTCCTCCTCATGGAACCTTGCCCATGCACGCCTCGTTTTCCTCCACCTCACGGCGCGCCCAATCCGGCTGCTCCTGGTCTATCCAGGTGAAACCAGTTGCAAAGGGGCGGAGGAGACTGCAACAAAAATAATACGGTTAATAAACGAAAATTAATGAAACATACCGCAGGCCTCCAGGATGTTTAATCATGCTTTTACAACATACCGGAGGCCTCGAGGACGATGAACTTGTTCGTGCGGGTGGATCATGATCGTAATAGCGCACATGAAATATTTCATGCCGAACTTATCGGAAAAATCAACCACCTCCTTCACCTTCGCAAGGCGGCCGCACCTAACACCTCTCTGCTCTAACCCCGGTGGCAAGCTTGCATTCTTCCCCTTCATCGGCCTGAAATCCTGGTCCGAGCAAGGCACACTCATGCTGGCTAAGGTGTAATGACTTGTGACCTGTGTACCAAATAACATCGATCGCTGCTTTTATAGAGAACTGAACAGATCGAGCGGGAGAATTAGGCGGGAAATTACTGCAATCAGCAAAAAAGCGAAGGAATCAGCAAAAAAGTGAAGGAATCTGTGCTCGTGGGAATCAGTGCAGCAGGCCTGCTGCGTTTGTCGGGCTGGCAGCTGACTTGCCGCCACAGCCCGTGGAGGCAGGTGGCCACGTCCAGCGTGCCGCCCTTACCGGTGGCGGCAGGGCCCACCTCGATCGGCGGCCGTAACGGCGGGTGGACGGCGACCACGAGCGAGCGGACGTGCCGCCATAGCCCACGGCGGCAGGGCCTGCCGCCACAGCCGGCGGCGGCACCTGCCACGTGTCGGGCTGGCAAGCGTGCCGCCATGGCACTTTTGGCATTTTCACTCACAAGTGGTCCTTTTTGCCATTTCATTGGGGCAGGTGGTCCTTTTTGCCAAAAATTCGGGGGTGGAGCTGGAGGAAAGCGATCGGAGGTACTAATGCCCATCACATAGTCTTTCTGGATTTTCGGAAATAAATCACCTGTGTGAAACGCCTTGGCGGCGGCGGTGACGATGATGCATCGATTTTTCTCAGATCTGTTTGGAGCCGGAGGAGTACCTCACCTGCGTGAAAGGACACATTGGCCATTACGACGGCTGGTTCGTCGTGAAATCGCTTACTTTCGTCACCAACTTGCGCACTTTCGGGCGATAAGGGAAAGCGAGAAGGCGCGCCGTTTCAGCTCCCGCAGCCGGCGGTAGAATTGTTGGCTTCCACGGTCGCTCCGGTAGCCTCCTCGACTCTCTTGGCACATACGTCAGGATGGACGCCTAAGGGCATCTCCAGCAGCGCGACGCACCGTTGCGTCCGCTTTGGTCGTAAAGGCGTCTGGCACCGTCTCCAGCGGCACGACGCAAAGTGACCGGACCGTCCGCGGAGACGCAAGCCTGGCCCAAATATGCGTCGGGTTTGCGTCTCGGCGGACGCTGCGCGGACGCGCAAAGTGTCCGCTGCGGTCTCCACCGGGCCCGCACGGCAGCGAGCCTGCATGGAGGGCATCGCTTCCGCGGCCATCGCTTCCGCGGTCAGCGCTTCCGCGTCTGCGCCGCCATGAATGCCGCAGCTTCCTGTTCTGCGCGTGCACTGGCGGGCGGCGGCTGGGCTTCTGCGCCGCCTTCAATGGCATCGTATCCCGTGCGCGGCCGCCCTTAAAAGTCCAGCGGCCGCATTTTCAAGTATGTAAGTTATGTTTCAGTTTTTGTAAATTATGTTTCAGTTCAAAAAAATGATTCGTCCTAAAAAAAATGCGTCGTGCCGCTGGAGCCACCTCCGACGCAAACGGACGCGCGGTCGTTTTCGACCAAAAGGGCCGACGCAAACGGACGCGCGCGGACGCTAAAATGCGTCGCGCCGCTAGAGATGCCCTAACCTTTACTACCCTTCTTTTTCTGAGGGATCTTACAATGTCTACTCAAGGGCTTAGATCCGACTACTGCATTAGCAAATGTAAACGTTCCTGTGCATCCTCACTGAACGATGTAGACGCACTGCTGTCAATTTGGACAATCCATCTCCATCATGCCTGTTGCAACATGTGATTCTTGTGTTGGTGATTTTATGGCCTACTTTAACTTTTGCAGATTAAGCAAACAACTTAGTCGTAAATTTTATAATATCCTGCTCGCACATTTTCTAATCGATAGACCTCAAGCTACAAACCAAACTGACGACTGCGGAAATATATGTGGTTAGAACATATCAATATTTAGCTATTTATGCAATGAAACCGGCTAAACGTTCTGCGGAAATATACAAATGGTAATGGCTCGGGTCATTCTGAAGATAGTGCAACTGATCGAGAGGCTAAACGTTCCAAAGGTGCTTCTGATAAGAAGACTGATGGTGACCCAATTATGCATTCTCAGAGCACGGTTGGTAAGGGAAATAATCTGATGAGTTCGCCAGTTTCGCTAGGTACAGTGGATTTCAAAGATTTGAAAAATACATGGTCTTATGATACTGGAGCAAGTATGGCTGCCAAATCATGTGATAACCTGAGGTACAAGCATTCAAATTATGTTGATTTGCATCTTACTCCTAAATTATTAGAACCGATTTTTACTGATATTTTTTCTTCCGAGGGGTAGCAAGCAGCAATTGCCTGCTGTTCGGTTCCCGCCGAGTCTGGTTACACCGTTGTCTACTACTTTGAATGCTGGTGATAATGCGTGTTCAGCGCTGCATGTGGCAGCCGATCCAATTCTGAAGTATACTGATGGTTCACGTCCATCATCACATGTGCCAGATGATCCTACCCAGGATGGCGGGAGGACTCAGCACTACGGGAGAAAAGGCCGTTGCCGTGCGGCACTTTGCACGACAAAGGCTGCTATATGCAGCAAAGGCTGCCCGGCAAAGACACCGACGGCAAGGACACCGGCCGGCAAAGCCAACGTTGCCGTGCGCGTCGCCGATCTGCACGGCAAAGGCCATTGCCGTGCGTCCTAGTCTTTGCCGTGCGTGCGATTCTTTGCCGTGCGGCAGAGCCGTTGCCGTGCGTTCTCATCTTTGCCGTGCTTGGTAACACTTCCGTGCGGAGCCTCCTTTGCCGTGCGTGGCAAGCGTTGCCGTGCACGATTTCTGTGTCGTGCCTTTGGCTTTGCCGTGCGGCAGCAGGCCAGCCCGCACGGCAAGGACAGTTCTAGCAGACCCCCTCGGAGCTCCCAAGCGCACAGGTGAGCGCCACGTGGCCCCTTTGCCGTGCCTGTGCACACGGCAAAGTGGCCAAAAGTCCTTTGCCCACAACTGCAAAGGGGCCTGATTTTTTCATTTTTTTGCTGTTTTTCATTTATC
>NC_061513.1:302687545-302749785 GCF_022539505.1 Lolium rigidum
GATGTCTACGGGAGCTTCTATTCTTGTAGACAAGTGTTGGGCCTCCAAGAGCGAGAGGTTTGTAGAACAGCGAGCAAGTTTCCCTTAAGTGGATACCCAAGGTTTATCGAACTCAGGGAGGAAGAGGTCAAAGATATCCCTCTCATGCAACCCTGCAACCACAAAGCAAGAAGTCTCTTGTGTCCCCAACACACCTAATAGGTGCACTAGTTCGGCGAAGAGATAGTGAAATACAGGTGGTATGAATAAGTAGTAGCAACGGCACCAGAAAAGTGCTTTGCCCGGGACGAGTAAACAAGCAGTAGTAATGCAGCAGTAGTAACGCGATAAAACGAGAAACAAGCAGCGATAGCGATATTTAGGAACAAGGCCTAGGGATTACACTTTCACTAGTGGACACTCTCAACATTGATCACATAACAGAATAGATAAATGCATACTCTACACTTTTGTTGGATGATGAACACATTGTGTAGGATTACACGAACCCTCAATGCCGGAGTTAACAAGCTCCACAATAATGCTCATGTTTAAGTAACCTTATAGTGTAAGATAGATCAATAGACTAAACCAAGTACTAGCATAGCATGCACACTGTCACCTTCATGCATATGTAGGAGGAATAGATCACATCAATATTATCATAGCAATAGTTAACTTCGCAATCTACAAGAGATCATGATCATAGCATAAACCAAGTACTAACACGGTGCACACACTCGTCACCTTTGCACACGTGCAGGAGGAATAAACTACTTTAATAACAAATCACTAGAGTAGCACATAGATAAATTGTGATAAAAAACATGTTGCAATCTTAAAGAGATATAAATAAGCACCTCACTATGCCATTCAACAGTGAATAAGTATTCTGTGAAATCTAGCCTAAGAGACCCACACGGTGCACACACTGTCACCTTTACACACGTGGGACAAGGAGTCTCCGGAGATCACATAAGTAAAACTCACTTGACTAGCATAATGACATCTAGTTTACAAGCATCATCATATGAATCTCAATCATGTAAGGCAGCTCATGAGATTATTGTATTGAAGCACATAGGAGAGAGATGAACCACATAGCTACCGGTACAGCCCCGAGCCTCAATGGAGAACTACTCCCTCCTCATGGGAGCAGCAGCGGTGATGAAGATGGCGGTGGAGATGGCAGCGGTGTCGATGGAGAAGCCTTCCGGGGCACTTCCCCGCTCCGGCAGGGTGCCGGAACGAGACTCCTGTCCCCCGGATCTTGGCTTCGCGATGGCGGCGGCTCCGGAAGGTTTACGTGGTTTTCGTCGAACGCCCCGAGGTTTTTAGGTCGGGGGCTTTATATAGGCGGAGAGGCGGCGCAGGAGGGCTTCCGGGGGCCCACACCCTAGGGGGCGCGCCCCCCCTTGGCCGCGCCGGGGTGTGGTGTGGTGGCCCCCGCCCCCTTCTCCGGCGGTTCTCGTGTGTTCCGGATGCTTCCGGGTAAAATAGGAACCCGGGCGTTGATTTCGTCCGATTCCGAGAATATTTCGTTACTAGGATTTCTGAAACCAAAAACAGCAGAAAACGAGAACCGGCACTTCGGCATCTTGTTAATAGGTTAGTTCCAGAAAATGCACGAATATGACATAAAGTGTGCATATAACATGTAGATAACATCAATAATGTGGCATGGAACACAAGAAATTATCGATACGTTGGAGACGTATCAGCATCCCTAAGCTTAGTTCCGCTCGTCCCGAGCAGGTAAAACGATAACAAAGATAATTTCCGGAGTGACATGCCATCATAAACTTGATCATACTATTTGTAAAGCATATGTAGTGAATGCAGCGATCAAAACAATGTGTATGACATGAGTAAACAAGTGAATCATAAAGCAAAGACTTTTCATGAATAGCACTTCAAGACAAGCATTAATAAGTCTTGCATAAGAGTTAACTCATAAAGCAATAATTCAAAGTAAAGGTATTGAAGCAACACAAAAGAAGATTAAGTTTCAGCGGTTGCTTTCAACTTGTAACATGTATATCTCATGGATATTGTCAACATAGAGTAATATAATAAGTGCAATAAGCAAGTATGTAGGAATCAATGCACAGTTCACACAAGTGTTTGCTTCTTGAGGTGGAGAGAAATAGGTGAACCGACTCAACAATGAAAGTAAAAGAATGGTCCTCCATAGAGGAAAAGCATCGATTGCTATATTTGTGCTAGAGCTTTGATTTTGAAAACATGAAACAATTTTGTCAACGGTAGTAATAAAGCATATGCATCATGTAAATTATATCTTATAAGTTGCAAGCCTCATGCATAGTGTACCAATAGTGCCCGCACCTTGTCCTAATTAGCTTGGACTACCTGGATTATCACCGCAATACATATGCTTTAACCAAGTTTCACAAAGGGGTACCTCTATGCCGCCTGTACAAAGGTCTAAGGAGAAAGCTCGCATTTGGATTTCTCGCTTTTGATTATTCTCAACTTAGACATCCATACCGGGACAACATAGACAACGGATAATGGACTCCTCTTTTAATGCTTTAAGCATTTGACAACAATTAATTCTTTTCTCATTAGAGACTTGAGGATATTTGTCCAAAACCGAAACTTCCACCATGAATCATGGCTTTAGTTAGCGGCCCAATGTTCTTCTCTCACAATATGCATGCTCAAACCATTCAACTCGGTGTAGATCGCCCTTACTTCGGACAAGACGAACATGCATAGCAACTCACATGAAATTCAACAATGAGTTGATGGCGTTCCCCAGTAAACATGGTTATCGCACAACAAGCAACTTAATAAGAGATAAAGTGCATAATTACATATTCAATACCACAATAGTTTTTAAGCTATTTGTCCCATGAGCTATATATTGCAAAGGTGAATGATGGAATTTTAAAGGTAGCACTCAAGCAATTTACTTTGGAATGGCGGGAAAATACCATGTAGTATAGGTAGATATGGTGGACACAAATGGCATAGTGGTTGGCTCAAGTATTTTGGATGCATGAGAAGTATTCCCTCTCGATACAAGGTTTAGGCTAGCAAGGCTTATTTGAAACAAACACAAGGATGAACTGGTGCAGCAAAACTCACATAAAAGACATATTGAAAACATTATAAGACTCTACACCGTCTTCCTTGTTGTTCAAAACTCAATACTAGAAATTATCTAGACTTTAGAGAGACCAATTATGCAAACCAAATTTTAGCATGCTCTATGTATTCTTCACTAATAGGTGCAAAGTATATGATGCAAGAGCTTAAACATGAGCACAACAATTGCCAAGTATCACATTACCCAAGACATTATAGCAATTACTACATGTATCATTTTCCAATTCCAACCATATAACAATTTAACGAAGAGGAAACTTCGCCATGAATATTATGAGCTAAGAACACATGTGTTCATATGAACCAGCGGAGCGTGTCTCTCTCCCACACAAGCATGATGTAATCCAATTTATTCAAACACAAACAAAAACAGAAACAAACAAACAGACGCTCCAAGTAAAGTACATAAGATGTGGCCGAATAAAAATATAGTTTCAAGAGAAGGAACCTGATAATTTGTCGATGAAGAAGGGGATGCCTTGGGCATCCCCAAGCTTAGACGCTTGAGTCTTCTTGATATATGCAGGGATGAACCACCGGGGCATCCCCAAGCTTAGACTTTTCACTCTTCCTGATCGTCGTATATCATCCTCCTCTCTTGACCCTTGAAAACTTCCTCCACACCAAACTCGAAACAACTCATTAGAGGGTTAGTGGACAATAAAAATTTACATGTTCAGAGGTGACACAATCATTCTTAACACTTCTGGACATTGCATAAAGCTACTGGACATTAATGGATCAAAGAAATTCATCCAACATAGCAAAAGAGGCAATGCGAAATAAAAGGCAGAATCTGTCAAAACAGAACAGTCCGTAAAGATGGATTTTATTAGGCCACCAGACTTGCTCAAATGAAAATTCTCAAATTGAATGAAAGTTGCGTACATATCTGAGGATCACTCACGTAAATTGGCATAATTTTCTGAGTTACCTACAGAGAATTAGACCCAGATTCGTGACAGCAAAGAAATCTGTTTCTGTGCAGTAATCCAAATCTAGTACTTACTTTACTATCAAAGACTTTACTTGGCACAACAAAACACAAAACTAAGATAAGGAGAGGTTGCTACAGTAGTAAACAACTTCCAAGACACAAATATAAAACAAAGTACTGTAGAAAAATAACACATGGGTTATCTCCCAAGAAGTTCTTTCTTTTTAGCCATTAAGATGGGCTCAGCAGTTTTAATGATGCACTCGCAAGAAATAGTAGTTGAAGCAAAAGAGAGCATCAAGAGGCAAATTCAAAACACATTTAAGTCTAACATGCTTCCTATGCATAGGAATCTTGTAAATAAATAAGTTCATGAAGAGCAAAGTAACAAGCATAGGAAGATAAAACAAGTGTAGCATCAAAAATTTCAGCACATAGAGAGGCATTTTAGTAACATGAAAATTTCTACAACCATATTTTCCTCTCTCATAATAACTTTCAGTAGCATCATGAGCAAACTCAACAATATAACTATCACATAAAGCATTCTTATCATGAGTCTCATGCATAAAATTATTACTCTCCACATAGGCATAATCAATTTTATTAGTTGTAGTGGGAGCAAATTCAACAAAGTAGCTATCATTATTATTCTCATCAAGTGTAGGAGGCATAGTATAATCACAACAAAATTTACTCTCCATAGTAGGTGGCACCAAAAGACCACTATCATTATCATCATAAATAAGAGGCAAAGTATCATCAAAGAAAATTTTCTTCTCAATGCTTGGGGGACTAAAAAGATCATGAAAACCAGCTTCCCCAAGCTTAGAACTTTCTATATCATTATCAACAATGGTGTTCAAAGCGTTCATACTAATATTACTACCAGCATGCAAACAAGATTTCATAGGTTTTTTAATTTTCGCATCAAACAATCCATGTTTTAAATCAGGAAATAGAATAAGAAGCTCACTCTTGTACATTATGCCAACTAGTGTAAACAAGAAACAACAAGATGCAATTGCAGGATCTAAAGGAAATAGCTTCGAGCACACACACGACGGCGCCAGAAAAATACTTTACCTGAGACCGTAGTATGAGAGCCTTTTACCTTTCCTCCCCGGCAACGGCGCCGGAAAAGTGCTTGATGTCTACGGGAGCTTCTATTCTTGTAGACAGTGTTGGGCCTCCAAGAGCAGAGGTTTGTAGAATAGCAAGCAAGTTTCCCTTAAGTGGATACCCAAGGTTTATCGAACTCGGGGAGGAAGAGGTCAAAGATATCCCTCTCATGCAACCCCGCAACCACAAAGCAAGAAGTCTCTTGTGTCCCCAACACACCTAATAGGTGCACTAGTTCGGCGAAGAGATAGTGAAATACAGGTGGTATGAATAAGTAGTAGCAACGGCACCGGAAAAGTGCTTTGCCCAGGACGAGTAAACAAGCAGTAGTAATGCAGCGAGTAGTAACGCAGTAAAACGAGTAAACAAGCAGCGATAGCGATATTTAGGAACAAGGCCTAGGGATTACACTTTCACTAGTGGACACTCTCAACATTGATCACATAACAGAATAGATAAATGCATACTCTACACTTTTGTTGGATGATGAACACATTGTGTAGGATTACACGAACCCTCAATGCCGGAGTTAACAAGCTCCACAATAATGCTCATGTTTAAGTAACCTTATAGTGTAAGATAGATCAATAGACTAAACCAAGTACTAGCATAGCATGCACACTCGTCACCTTCATGCATATGTAGGAGGAATAGATCACATCAATATTATCATAGCAATAGTTAACTTCGCAATCTACAGGAGATCATGATCATAGCATAAACCAAGTACTAACACGGTGCACACATCTGTCACCTTTGCACACGTGCGGGAGGAATAAACTACTTTAATAACAAATCACTAGAGTAGCACATAGATAAATTGTGATACAAAACATGTTGCAATCTTAAAGAGATATAAATAAGCACCTCACTATGCCATTCAACAGTGAATAAGTATTCTGTGAAATCTAGCCTAAGAGACCCACACGGTGCACACACTCTGTCACCTTTACACACGTGGGACAAGGAGTCTCCGGAGATCACATAAGTAAAACTCACTTGACTAGCATAATGACATCTAGTTTACAAGCATCATCATATGAATCTCAATCATGTAAGGCAGCTCATGAGATTATTGTATTGTATTGTGTTCAGTGCTACTCCCTGGATCACTGATAGCACCACAGTACAAAATATAGCATTCATAGCAATAGTATCAATATTACAATGTAATGATCCGGTACGACAAATAAGGAAGATACAACTGGCATAGTCCAAATGACTAGCCTTCAAATAAAGTTCAAGTATCAAACACAGCGGAAATAAAGTAGCATGGAGCCTCCATCTTCATCATGCGCCACAGGCATACATGTTGGAATTTAGACTCGAGATCCTATCAGTAATCTTCATCTGAGCGACCTGCACGTTTGAATATGCAGTCCCACAAATGGAGGTCAGTACAATGATGTACTAGCAAATGACACTTATTTGGTGGCAGTTTTGAAAGGACTAACTACATGAATTTGGCTGGTGGAGCTAGGCTATTTGCATAAAGGCAGTTTTGTCCTATATTTGATAAAACATTTGAAATCTTTGAAATTCATCGTGGGTGTTCAGAGGGTGCACCATGACACACCACGAAGTTTATTAAGGTAACTTTGAAATCCATCATGGGTGTTCAGAGGGCTCACCATGACACACCATGAAGGGTTTCTAGCGCATTTTAATTGACTTTGGAAAACAAAAGGGCGTTGAGATTCTTCGATACAATCCTCGCCTAGTAGCTCAAATTGTCCATGACCGGGGACACGACTAAGATCTTAGATTTAACTCTCGAGAGGTTGTGCACTTTCACCTTAAGACCCATCCTATCCAAGAGTAAGATGAGACAAGACCTTTGGGAAGAGAAGTTCACCCATACCAGCCAGACCCGTTACTCCTATAATTCTGCTACCACCCTCTGATCTGACAACGAGGATGAACCTCCACAACTTAAGAATCTTGGCGAGCCATATACCATAAAGCTGCACTGGAAGCTATCTAAAACAGTGAAGACCTACAAATTTCTTTGTTCCTGGGTGGCAGTCCACAAGTGCACTCTCAGGCGAAGCCAACCACATGACAAGTACTAGACATGAGTCATGTGGCCCTGAGTAGCCACTCAACAATCAGCCACCAAGCAAGCCAGTCCACCCAGGGGTGCATTAAGGTTGTTAGTTTTCAAAGTTTTGTAAACTTTTGTAAACCACCAAACAAATACAAGAGCGGCGACAATTTTGATAGTAGCCAGGTACGGCAAAGCATTTACCTAACAGGGAGGAGGGTTTCAGGGTGGCTATCAACTACTAGGTATTCTAGCATTGCATTCACTTTGAAAACAAATAACAACCTATCATGCATACTACAAGAAAAACACTAATGCATTGAATAAAAATGGGTGAGAAGATGAGTGTCACTTGCCTTGCTCAAAGCAACCTGAACAATCACAGCAATCACAAGCAAGACTCTAGTCCTCCTCACAATCTAAACAAAGCAAACATGAGCCAAATAAACACAACATTCTGGATGCACAACCATACACTTGTATGCATGCATGATATGCATCGTTTAATTTCACACATAGGTATGATGTGAAAATATTGTATTAAGTGTCCTCTGGTATTTAGAATGTTGGTAATGATCTCTGGTTGTATTTATTTTATTAGAGTTTTATTTATAACGCTATTAATCAATTAACAATGCATATACGTCAACTAAAATAGGTACTGTAGTGTTTATGTTTTGTAGAAATATAAACCCAATATCTCTGGATGGGGTATAGTAATACCAGACCATAGAAATTGGATTCATTCAAAAATAGTTTATAGAATTTGAATTATTGTCAGATTACTGATTTGAATAGATATGCAAAAGCAAGTTTGTGCACGTATCAAATTTGGTAAACTCTGGTTCTATGATGAACTACATGTTCTAAGGATTCCAGAGACTATAAATTTGTAAATTTTGGCCCACGGGATTAATTTACACAATTTGTATAGTGTCAAAGGGTTAATTCTATGTTTTTCATTATGATGCACAATTCACCACAGAACATGTACTGTATTGTTGCATGGTTGTGTTATCACCAGAATTTAACCGAGTCAGAGGTGGGCCGCAATCAGGATGGGCTTAAAGAAATATACATGGAGGATTACGTGAATCGGCCTTTTATACCAAGTTGGGCTTAATTGCCCGTGTATCTGTAACATATTAGATCGCATCTTAGTTTAGAGATAGAAACTTACTCGTGCACGGTTTGGTGCACGCCCACATTAGAAAGTCCGCTGGACTATAAATATGTATCTAGGGTTTATGGAATAAACAACAACTCACGTTCAACCCCAAAAACAAACCAATCTCGGCGCATCGCCAACTCCTTCGTCTCGAGGGTTTCTATCAGGTAAGCGACATGCTGCCTAGATCGCATCTTGCGATCTAGGCAGCACAAGCCCCACGTTGTTCATGCGTTGCTCGTACTCGAAGCGCTTTTGATGGCGAGCAACGTAGTTATCATTAGATGTGTTAGGGTTAGCATTGTTCTTCGTTTAAGCATGCTTACGTAGTGCAACCCTTGCATATCTAGCCGCCCTCACGCCTATCTCAGGTGTGGGGGCGGCACCCGCTTGATCATTATTTAGTAGATCTGATCCGTTACGATTGCTCCTTGTTCTACAAGGATTAGTTTAATATCTCGCAATAGTTAGGCCTTACAAAGGGGAGGATCCGGTGGCACGTAGGGTGGCGTTCGCAAGTCCTAAACAGGATGTTCCGAGGATCAACTTCATGTTGGTTTTTAGGCCTTGTTTAGGATCGGCTTACGAGCACCGTGCGTGGCCGCGAGGCCCAACCTGGAGTAGGATGATCCGATTATGCGGTGAAAACCCTAAATCGTCGTAGATCTCATTAGCTCTATCTTGATCAAGCAGGACCACCAAGTATTCGTGCACCCCGTACGAATCATGGTGGATCGGCTCTTTGAGCCGATTCACAGGATAACCTGAGAGCCGATCGAGGCTCGTATTTAACGTTTATATGTATGCCCTGCAGGAAACTAAGCGAGGCATCCTCATCACCTTCCCGACCGGGTATAGGTCAGGTGGCACGCCCTTGCACTTCGCATCGCCGCGTGTGACCAGAAGAGCATTGCGGGCCATCGCTCGGAGGGGTCTCAGCCAGCCGCAGCTCTAGGCTCTTCCCGGCTCTACGGTGTTGACAAGGCCGCTGCCCGCCGGTGGGTTTTCGCAGTCAACACATTCTGGCACGCCCGGTGGGACAATCGTCTACATCAACCACATCGCCATCTACGTCTGAGATGGCGGACGGCACGCCGATCACCTACGAGGAGCTGCCCGACGAGCTCAAGAAGCAATACAACGAGATCAAGGCCACCCTCGAAGCCGACCTCATCGGCTCTTTTCGGAGAACCCGTACCCATGGCATCGGATGGAAGGGATTCTCACCGCAAGGTGCACTCGATGGGATAGACCTCTGCGCCCGTCGGAGGAACGCACCGGGGGACTGCGGCAGGAGATCAACTACTTGGTGGCTCACTCGCTACATCGCCACTCGAAAACTTGGTCAACGTGTTGGAGCGTGTCGCTCGCGCGTAATCCAGGAGATCATGAGCCACCGGTACTCGCCGTCGGGACCAGCTCTCGGGACTCATCAAGGAGAGTTGCCATTCCGGTCCCGTCCACCGCTGCCATATGCGTTGGCAGCACTCGCTGAAGTGCCGACTACACCGGCATTCCTCGTCTACAAGATTGGTGGTGACCCTAGTGACTACCAGTTCTTAATGGAGGCGCCTAAGGAGATCCCTCAAGGATACGCGTGCACGTATGTGCCAGATTGTGGTGACTGGGCACTCACAAACCAGGCCACAACATCGGGGACTCCGGCGAAGACAGGAGGAACGTCAGCGACAGAGCTTGAGAAGCAGACGTGGCTAACTAAGTACGCCACCCCGACGAAACTCCCGAGCCCAGCTCCTGCAGTTGGCTCAGAGCTGGAAAAGCAAACATGGCTGGCTAAGTACGCCACCCCGGCGAATCTTCGAGTGCATCTCCTGCAGCCGGCACGGCGGATCGGATCGAGTACCATGCGAGAGACCGGTTCGGCATGGTGCCGAAAAGAAGGGCAATCGGCTATTCCAAGCCGTACCCCGACGAGTACGAGATGATCCCGCTGCCACCTAAATATCGGCTCCCGACTTCTCCAAATTCGGTGGATCGGATGGCTCCAGCTCCATCGAGCACATCGGCCGATATTTGGCGCAACTAGGACCGGCTTCGGTGTCGGATCAGCTACGCGTGAGGCTCTTTTCACGGTCCCTCACGGGATCGGCTTTTGGATGGTATACCTCTTTGCCGGCAAACTCCATCCGAGTCTTGGAAGCAATTGGAAGAACAGTTCCATATGCAATACCATTCGGAAGCTTCCGAGTCTAGCATTGCCGATCTAGCACAACTACGTCAGAAGCGCGGAGAAACGGTGACGAGTACATCCGGCGTTTCAGGAGTCTTAGGAACCGATGTTATTCGGTTCGTATAACCGAAAGGAAGCGATCGAGTTGGCGTAGCCGGCCTTGCAACACAGCTCAAGGACATGGCCTCCCAAGCAGATTATCCCTCGCCGGCGCACATGGTTCAGAAACTATCGGCATATGAACATCGCCACCCGGACACTGTACCAAGACAAGTTCAAGCGTGCGATAGTCATGGTCGATACGAGAGGAAGGTGAAGTGCTCGCGGGAGACCAAGAAGTAGCGATGGCTGAGTGGACTCGGGAGGAACCCCGTGTCCCGCAAATGGGTAAAGCCACCGGGGCCGCCCGGGGGATTTGATTTTGACGTGACCAAGACCGAACAAATCTTCGACCTCCTGTTCAAGGAGAAACGAGTTGACGATTCCTGAAGGTCTCAAGTTCCCCACGGCGCAAGAGCTAAACGGAAAGCCGTACTCGCAAATTCCACAACTCGCTCTCCCATGCTACCAACGACCGCGGGGTGTGGCGTCGGCACATCCAAGCGGCGATAGAGAGGGGCGTCTAATTTTCAACCAGTACGCCATGAAGGTAGACACCCAGCCCTTCCCCGCCGTTAACATGGTAGAAGTCATCTACCCTGAGGGTTGCCAGCCGGGTCCCACGTTCAGCATCAACATGGTAGGACCTGGGAACCACTCTGGCAAAGATGGAGATGAGGGCAGGCTGCTCTCATAGCAAGGATACCAGAGGAGGCCGCTCCACGCGATCGGCTCCGTCATGATGGCAAGCGCTACGTCACAGAGGGAGAGGTGAAGAACATGAGATATCAACGGCCTCTCTCTGATCACCTCCTCAACAAATATGTGAGTCAGTATGACCAACGCCGACGGTCCAATTATGATGATGGAGGAGATCGTCTGGCTAGAGAAGCCAGAAGACATCGTCGGCAGGATCGCGATGAGGAGGAGCACGAGCGCTGCGCCACGGAAACATCAAGGGAGCAAGATGACAACGCCAGACACTGGGACTGCCCCTTCTTCAGACACTGCTGGGATTCAGGAATGAGCCGATTGCCCACAATCGGCAATCGCCCAGAATGCAACAAGAAGAAGAAGAAGGCAGCCAACGTGTCTGTGTTCGAGCGCCTAGGGCCTCTCCCGCCACAAAGCAAACGCGCCGAGTCACCTCGTTGGGCAGATCTTGAGGATTCAGAAGACGAGGGAGAAGTAGAAGAAGACAGGTACCACCGGCCAAGGTGGTGCCCTGACGGACTCAGCCATTCCCAAAAGCGCAGGGTTCAGCGATTGCGCGGCCTGGAGGAAGCTGAAAGGTTGTACCTGCATACGCTAAGAAAGGCACGGCCTGATCTGGCTGCAAAGGTTCAGCGAACCCTGGATGAGGAGGGTCGTCCACGGAGAATGGAGTGGCGTCCCAAGCAAAAGAAAGCTGATGATGAAGCATCGGCTGGCACAAACATGGTGCTTGTCTTGCCGACAGAGCTTAGTGCTCCACGATTATACGATGCACTCAAGGTGGACGACAGCAAGCGCATCAAGTCAGAGGTTGGGTTGGTTTTATCCAGCCTAACCGAATAGCAAGATCAAACCAATGAGCAAACCAGGCGAGGCTGATCCTTGTGATCGGCCCCAAAAAGTTTATGAAGGGACATTACAGGACCTTCAGTCAGCTCTGCAATGAATATGGAGGCCGATTCCAGCAATCGGCCAAAATTACCTTCACCACATGTTCTGCTTGCGTTCAGCACCGATCTACTGAGCAGTGGCCACGTCGGCGGACGAGAGTCAGCGTGGATTTTTGCGGAGCCGACGTACAAGTGCAGTGCCCTGGCTATCCATACAAGCCGATATCTGCAGTCATCCAGCAGGTATCGGCTCGGGGGGGATATAATCAGATGAACATGTGCAGATAAAACATGTGAGAACATACGTGCAATGAAACATTGGGGGCCGATTAAGAAAAATCGGCCAAATAAAAATAAAATATATATGAAAATTCGAAAATTTTCGAACACAGCCGATGCAGCAGGCATCGACTTAAGGATATGAAAGCCGATGCATGGCCATCGACTTAAGGGGAGTAACTGTTACGATCAGAGGGTCAATGGAGCACGAAGAGGATTTTAATGAAAGAACTCCTTAATGGAGTAGCTTAAGAGCTTGGATCCTCTCTTCAAGGACAAGGCCAAGAGCAGCCTGGACGATGGATTGCATCAGGTCCACCAAAGGGAAAGCTCGGGGGGCAGCTCACCTTGAAGGCTTTCCGCTTAGAGAAGCCGATGGAACTTCCCCACACACGATCAAGCCCAGGTCTATGCAGCTCATTTGCGTATCCTCGTCTCTGTTTTGCCTTGGGCGAGACTCGGGGGCAACGAGGCCTGGTAGGTGCTCTATTGAAGGACCGATTGAAGTACCATCGGCTGATCTTCGTTGCAACCTTCTTCACAAAACGATGAACGCTCGCTAAGGAGTTGAAGAATAGAAGGATGAATGTCGAAGGACCGATGCGTTGTTATCGGCTCATTACACATTGGCAAAGGGGACGAATCGGCAAGGTCAGTAGAAGAGAGAATCGGCTCAATTAAACTCAGAAGGAATCGGCAAAATCAAAATTGGGGAAAAGTTCTTCATTGATTAAGATGAGATTTCTTACATAAAGAGCTAATTGCTCTCAAAAGGGAAATACTAGGGGATCCATTGCCCCATCTGCTACTACTGGCCCTATTCTAGAGGTCCTATCTATGGGCCATCACTGCCCTCGTCGTCGCCGTCGTCGCCACTATCGGCGCTGCTCCCGGCGGGCTCGTCGTCGCTCCAATGGCCGCCGACCGGGCCCTCGTTGTCTTCATCTTCTTCGTCGGCGTCGTCCTCGTCGCCGTCGAAGTCGCTAAGATTGCCCGGCCAAGGGCAGAACCGCTTGGCCGGCGGCTCGTCGGAGGAGCTCTCGTCGTCGTCCTCCTCCTCCTCTTCCTGCTCCTCCTCCTCCCGGAAGAGGTGAAGTCGCGAGAGAAGCTGTCATCGTCACTCTCCTCCTCCGTTTCCCCAACAGCGAGGAAGTGGAGGTCGCTCTCCCCCGTCCGTCGAGGACTGGTCGTCCTCGGACCGGATGGAGAAGTCGTGGTCGACTCCTCCCCGGCCGCAATGGCGCGGCGGGTGTTGGCCGCGTGGACCGCCGCCGCGTTGTACTCCGGCGTCGGCTCACGGGACGTGGAGGATTGGCTGGCAAGATCCGATGGGGCGAGAGGAGGAAGAAGACATGGTGGGCTGGGAGGGCTTTTGGAGTGCTAATGCGAAGGAGATACGAGAGGAGAACTGTTCGGAGCGGTTAAATCGAAGGAGGATATAGTGGAAATTCAATGCCACGAGCGGTTTCCGAGGAAGTGGTGCCTAAAAAAAGGACTGCCGGGTCACGCGGAGAAGTTGAGAAGGCAGGGCATCATCATGAGGGATATCGCGACGTTTACGCCACGACATGACCCGACGAAGGAAAGCGAGTGATTTTGGAATTACCAATTCCAAAACCAGGGGGGCATGTGTTATCACCAGAATTTAACCGAGTCAGAGGTGGGCCGCAATCAGGATGGGCTTAAAGAAATATACATGGAGGATTACGTGAATCGGCCTTTTATACCAAGTTGGGCTTAATTGCCCGTGTATACGTAACATATTAGATCGCATCTTAGTTTAGAGATAGAAACTTACTCGTGCACGGTTTGGTGCACGCCCACATTAGAAAGTCCGCTTGGACTATAAATATGTATCTAGGGTTTATGGAATAAACAACAACTCACGTTCAACCCCAAAAACAAACCAATCTCGGCGCATCGCCAACTCCTTCGTCTCGAGGGTTTCTATCGGGTAAGCGACATGCTGCCTAGATCGCATCTTGCGATCTAGGCAGCACAAGCCCCACGTTGTTCATGCGTTGCTCGTATTGAAGCGCTTTTGATGGCGAGCAACGTAGTTATCATTAGATGTGTTAGGGTTAGCATTGTTCTTCGTTTAAGCATGCTTACGTAGTGCAACCCTTGCATATCTAGCCGCCCTCACGCCTATCTCAGGTGTGGGGGCGGCACCCGCTTGATCATTATTTAGTAGATCTGATCCGTTACGATTGCTCCTTGTTCTACAAGGATTAGTTTAATATCTGCAATAGTTAGGCCTTACAAAGGGGGGGAGGATCCAGTGGCACGTAGGGTGGCGTTCGCAAGTCCTAAACAAGATGTTCAGAGGATCAACTTCATGTTGGTTTTTAGGCCTTGTTTAGGATCGGCTTACGAGCACCGTGCGTGGCCGCGAGGCCCAACCTGGAGTAGGATGATCCGATTATGCGGTGAAAACCCTAAATCGTCGTAGATCTCATTAGCTCTATCTTGATCAAGCAGGACCACCAAGTATTCGTGCACCCCGTACGAATCATGGGTGGATCGGCTCTTTGAGCCGATTCACGGGATAACCTGAGAGCCGATCGAGGCTCGTATTTAACGTTTATATGTATGCCCTGCAGGAAACTAAGCGAGGCATCCTCATCACCTTCCTGACCAGGTATAGGTCAGGTGGCACGCCCTTGCACTTCGCATCGCCGCGTGTGACCAGAAGAGCATTGCGGGCCGTCGCTCGGAGGGGTCTCAGCCAGCCGCAGCTCTAGGCTCTTCCCGGCTCTACGGTGTTGACAAGGCCGCTGCCCGCCGGTGGGTTTTGGCAGTCAACAGGTTGTGGGCTACAGGTTTCAAGCTTTCCAACGGTATAAAATTTGCTATATTTGGGCCTACGGTTGATTTGATATTGATTTTACAAGATGGGAACATTTTCTGACATTTAAATTCGAATTCAAATCGAGTTTGACTCAGGTTTGACCGGGGCTGCTGACTATGCAGCGGACTGGGCGCCACGCGGCTGATTCCTATTGGCCGATACCCTTTCGGTTAAGTGGTCTAATCTAAGCCGTAGGATCTAGATCCGACGAACCAAATAAAAAGAAAAAAGGAGAGAAAGGGGATGAGAGGAGGCTGCTCACTGCGGGGGCGGCCGGCAATGGCGCGGTGGTGACGGCTCGGACGGTGGTGGCCGGCGGCGTTGCGGTGGCTCCCCGGCTCGGCGGAGACGACGACGAGGCGCGGCTCGACTAGCCGAAGCGTCCGGTGGTGGCGGCGCTCGCAGCCGTGGCCTCGGGCGGCCGCGGTATGAGGCTAATGGCGGCGACGCAAGGCGGTGCTCCGGCGAGCAATTTGCTCAGTCTGGCGGCGCTATTCGCGTGGGGGAGTGAGGGGAAATGGAGAGGGGGTGCAGGGCTTTGTAGGGGTGTGTCTCGGGCGGTTGGGGAAGGTGCGGGCGACGTGGGGGGCGAGGTGGCCGGCGTGCTGCGGGCGTGGGCGCGTGGAGGACGTGGCCGGGGGTTTGGGGAGGAGCTGACAAGGCGGGTTTCACCCGTCAGCGTGAGAGGGGAGAGAGAGAGGGGGAGGCGGCGTGCGGGCCGCTCCAATGGCCGACTGGGTCGTGCGGTCGGGCCGGGCTGGCCCAGGCTCGGCCGGCTCGGTCCGTTTCCTTTTTTCTTTTTTTTTTCTTTTTTATTTCATAACTTTTGATTCACAACTCCGAATGACCTAAAATTTGTTTCTAAAAATTTGTAAAAATAATAGGGTTGTTTTTTTTTTTTGAGAACATAATAGGGTTGTTTTGGGACTAGATTAGAGATGTTTTAAACTAATTTGAAAGTTAAAATAAAATAAAATAGCACATAGGCCATTTGAAAACAAATATGTGATTTATGGTCTTTAGGGTTTGGCCACTTTGGGTTCGTTATTTCATGTGATTCATTTAAATGCAAGGATGATATGAATACATGATGTTTTTTGAATTTTGAAAACTCGGGATGTTACAGTATCAATCTCCATGTCATCACCGTCGTAACCTACGTATGCATAGAATTTCATATCAATATGTTCATCTTACCTCGTATAACAGAAAGGGCTGATAGAAATCTTGGCATAAATACCTTCACGGGTATAGCACTGCTCGTCCATGAGGTCAACAGAGATGGCATCCTCGTCCATGAGGTCAACAGAGATGGCATCCTCGTCCATGATACTGCTTAGGAAGCTCTCCATGTCTCCTACAACATTATGGATTCGTTAAGTATGGCGCTTTAATGTGCCACGATGTAACTAATAAATGTAGTAAAAAATATAGAAAAGATGGGTATGTTATCCTTGGTCCCAATGGTATACGCCGGCGTGCTCGTTGAAGGGGAAGCGGGAGCTGAATTATTTTCCTCTCTGGCGGGTAAATTTTTTTTTGAGAACACAGTACAACGCAGACGCTCACAAACACGCACGTACAAACACCCCTATGAACGCACGCACGCACACCCTACCCCTATGAGCACCTCCGAGGGACTGAGCCGGCATATCTTGAGGTTGACGAAGTCACCACTGGCGCCTCGCTATTGACGGGCACGTCACCTACCACTGAAAGCATAGCGCCGGTTAAATCCTGGAATAAATCCAGGTAAATGCAAACACCCATGACAAGTCTAGGACTTGAACCTGGGTGGGCTGGTTCCACCACAAGGGACCTAACCACCAGAGCCAAGCTCTGTTTGCCTCTCTGGCGGGTAATTTGTATGTGCTCGCACGCATATTTATTGTAGGCAAAATTGCTGCAGTTGGGCACAGCATCGCGATTGATTCAGTGCATGGGGTGTTCCTTCTTGCTTCAGCAGTTGCTCTACGCTGAGCTAGCAATGCTACCCTCTTCTCTTCAGTTTTGTTTTGCCTAGATATGCGCCGTCTTGCATTCAACTCATGCTGTTCTTCTATGGATTTATTTTGCCTGCTAGCCCTTTTCTGTATGTTCCTCTCATCAACCGACTTGTTTTGCTCGAGTTCTCTTCTACGTGCATTAATCTCCTTCCTTTTATCATCTGTCAAACTATTTCGATGAGCTCTATCATCATCACGTCTTGCTTGATTATAAACCCTGAAATATTTTGAATTGGTTGATGGTTAGTTGTTCATATTGTACATTGTTTTTTGCAAATGTACGAGTATTGTAAAAAATAGAGAATTACCTTTAATCATGACTTCTGGCTGCTTTGGAGTTTGTATGTCACCGTTGCTCCTTTTCATCATGGTTATTATGAGATCGATAGCTTCGGCATGCTCATCATCACTGCTGAATGGTTTTGCTGGGGCATCTTTGTCTTTGCTGGCTGGACACAATGAGTAGTATATGCCTTTCCATGAAAGTTTGTTAGTTTTATAAATAGACACATGTTTTTTGAATGTATATGTATTGTATGAAATTTAAAATATTACCGTTAATCATAACTTGTGGTTGTGTAAAGGTTCTATGCTAGCGTTGTGGCTATTTATCACGGCAGTGTCTTGTTGTGATGATACTAATCTAGTTTTCCTCTGTTTTGCTGAGAACTCTTCGCTTCGGCGATGTAGCAATGTTTGTCGTTCTCTCGGCGTCACATGATTTCTTTGTCTCACATTTAAGGTAGATGTACCACCTTCCCGCTGTGTTGCGATATATGCCGGGTTGACCATCACAATTGATTCTTTGCTTGTCATGTTGTGCTTGTTGGCCTCTTTAATTTTTTTGTTTTGCTGATAGGCTTCACGGCGTTTTTTCAGTTTTTCCTGCTTTTCTTCATCTGTCATACGTGCATGCCGCTCTCTATCTTTTTCCCGTCTTTGTTCCTTTGCATACATGATTTTAGATTGCAGCCAAAATGGCTTGCCTGCATGAAATTTGTATAGTAAGTATTTTGTGAAGCTAATTAACAGGATCATAGAACTTGACAGGGTAAACCTAAGTAAGCACACTCCTAAACTTTTCTTGGCATTCTGTAATGCTTGTCATGGTTTAAGATCTGATCAGTACACTATTGGAATTTTCATCTCAGTTCATATTCAACCTATATCATATTCGAATTTCATCTCAGTTCATATTCAACCTATATCGAAACTTGAAAAGTAGTACATCTCATCAACTTGCTATTTGGTGCACGGTGGAGAGGGCATAACCCCCCGACTATTTAATACCAAAGAATTCTTTGCAGGATTTTATTGTTTTTCTACATATTACATTGGCACAGTCTGATATTCAAATGACAGATGTCTCGATTGAGCAAAGTAGTTTGCTCCTTGATGGTATGAATTTTTCTGGTTTATTTCATCATCAAATTAGTCGTACATGCTACAGGGATCAGGGGCACCAATGATATGTACTGAACATATGTTACAGTAGATTTCATATATATGGTTTGAACATATGTCACAGTATTGTTACCTTTTGACAGCTGTCCAATTGGTAGCAAGCGTGGAGGATGGGTGGTTTGACAGGTTGACTTCCGGCGAACAACAATTTCGAGGATGGAGGGTGAAATCGATTTTGAGCACAGAGGGGGAAATCGTGTCGAGTAGTCAGAACTTGTGGTGGTGCTTATCGCAGAACTCGTTGTGTGGCTTATTCTGTATGTTTATATATGAGAACCTGAATAACGATGTGCTCCTGGTCGAACTTGGTCAGCTGTGTTCGATCAAGACATGGTAAGTTTTTTTTATGGTGGAAACGGTCAGCTATGTATTATGGGCCTTCGAATTTAGATTTTGGCCCACATACCCTGATCTTTTAAATAGTACCACCTTGCTAACAGCACAAGAGGTAGCGCTCGCGGGATCAGATCGTGAGACATTTGGTTCGTTGCCGGTCCGGTTTTTCTTTGTTTTCCTGCTGGGAGCGCTCGCGGGATTGTATAGGCACGGTTTTTTTTTTGACGTACCAAAAGGTTTTATTACGTACGGACACCACCTATTCCTGTTTAATAGTAACCGTTGGTCTAGCTTCTTGTCGGTATTCAGTTCTACACAGTAGTTCTGGAGGTTGTCCTTGTGGGCGCCCAAACTCCTGAACTTCTCAGAGTAGGGGTCTCCTTTTAGTATGTCCACTACCTTCCGCACGACTTCCTGTTTAATAGTAACTGTTGGTCTAGCTTCTTGTCGGTATTCAGTTCTACACAGTAGTCCCTGGAGGTTGTCCTTGTGGGCGCCCAAACTCCTGAACTTCTCAGAATAGGGGTCTCCTTTTAGTATGTCCACTACCTTCCGCAGAGAGTGGATTTGGTGACCGGGTGTATACGTGAGCACGCGTTCATCACCGTCCGATCTTACGTAGCACCATTGGATTTGTCGTCCCACTAGACGGCAACTACACGGTTCTAACTTTCCGTTTGTCCTGCTGGGCGACAGCAGCACACGGCGGGCCACATCGCCTTCCTGATCTCGGCCACAACCTCCCCGTCCCAGCCCCTCGCCGCGAGCCCCACGGCCGCCGCGACGGTCGCGGCCACCACATCCTCGACGCCGCCGTTCGCGGCCACCAAATCCTCGACGCCGGCCCTGTGGCCTGTGACGGCCGCGACGGTCGGCATGGGCAGCGAGGAGGTCAGCGAGGAGGCCCCGGAAGCCCTCGCCCATGGAGGCTTGCAGGTGGCGCGGGACCGTGCGCGCCTAGGCCTGGTCGAAGCCGTTGGAGAAGTACTTGCACTCGGCGGCCAGGACCAGGGCGCCGACGCCGGCCCCTGGGGAGGCGCGGACGGCGGCCACGGCAGAGCAGAGGGCGGAGATGAGGGGAAGGCCCAGGCGGTGCTCCCCGGCGCCGGTGATGGTGATGAGGTGCACGCGACCGCGCCGCTCCACGGGATGGCCCTCTTATCTGGGGAAGCACACGGGAAGCACACGCATGGGGAGAAGTAAGTCCGCCGCCGCCGCTCCGCTTCATCAACCGCACAAAGGGATCCGTCGAGGCCGCCGAGCTCTGGCAGTCTGGCGCCGCGTCCAGGATCACCATTGGCAGCTCCATCCAGAGATTGGGTCAGTGGTGGCTGGAGCCTCGCTCCTCCTCAACGGGTCCGTCCTCTGTGAGCGCCTCGAGGTCGATTGCTACCCAGGGGCACCGCGTTCGTGCTTGCCTCGCCCGCGGCGGAGAACTGGCAGGATACGCTCCACTGCCGCTGCCGGACCCTCAGCTCGCCCCAAATGAGAGCCCAATATTTTCGTCCCTCTAATTCCGCTCGTGACAGAGCTGTTCAATGGAGCCAATATGCGATGGAGAAGAAATTGGTTGAGGGAAAGATGCGATGGGATTTGGAACCAGTCAAAGGAATCAGAAGAAATCGTTTTTAATACTAGTACATCACCTCACGGACAGTAAACGCCGTCAGACACGTGTCACTCAGTTACCACGTGCTCACGTATACACCCGGTCACCAGGCTTCATCCGTTAAACAGTACCACCTTGCTAACAGCACAAGAGGTAGCGCTCGCGGGATCGGATCGTGAGACATTTGGTTCATTGTCGGTCCGGTTTTTCTTTGTTTTTCCTGTTGGGGGCGCTCGCGGGATTGTATAGGCACGGTTTTTTTGACGTACCAAAAGGTTTTATTACGTACGTACACCACCTATTCCTGTTTAATAGTAACCGTTGGTCTAGCTTCTTGTCGATATTCAGTTCTACACAATAGTCCTGGAGGTTGTCCTTGTGGGCGCCCAAACTCCTGAACTTCTCAGAGTAGGGGTCTCCTTTTAGTATGTCCACTACCTTCCGCACGACCTCTTGGTCCTCGTCTTTGGTGGCTTCCTTGCGATGTACCAGACTTGGATCGTCGTCGTAGAAGTAGAGATGTAGATTTTTCGGGCGAGAGTTTGGCCCGAATGAATGCATGTTGTGGTACAACTTGCCTTGAGCTCGGAATGTGTACACCCCGGACCTCATGTTCGTGCAGTCGTTGTCTAGGCTGGCGCCAAGAGTTGTGAATGAGAAGTGGCCGTTGAAGAATCGTATGCTCTCCCGAAAATGTCGAGAGTCCGCATCCGCGCTAGACCATAACCTCATTAGCTCCGGGATAGGCTCTGGTTCAGCTAGCTTTATATTTTCATTTCGACAAAATAAACCATAGGTCTCACGCTCAAACTTCTTGGCATGGCAGTTTTCGCAGTTCGGTTCTTGCTTTAGGATGTGTGTGCTGTTTGGGAGGTTCGAGTACACATTACTAGGAAAAAGCCTATAGGTGGAAGAGCAAATGCCGGTGCACCACATTATCCATGCGCCGGTGGAAAGCCGTCGCGCCGGCGATGAAGGACTACTGTCGGCGCACCAACCAGGATGATGCGCCGGGGATAGTTCCTGGCATGGGCTCGCCCGATCCGGGCCAGGCCCAAGAATTACTGTCGGCGCACCAGGCCAAGGCCGCGCCGGCGGTAATTTACTATTCCGGCGCACCTCTAGCCTGGTGCGCCGGCAGTAATTCTTGGGCCTGGCCCGGACCAGATACAGCCGGATGGGCTATATACTATCGGCGCAACCAGGGCCCGGTGCACCGGCAGTAACCTGGCACTTAATTCTGCCACCAACCAGCTCTCACACCCGACACTACTCCACTACTCCCACACAACCCGAGCCTTCTCCCAACCCAGCTAGTTTTTGCCCCTTTCTACCCCAAATTTGGTCAATTTGACCAAAGAAAATAATATTTTTTGAGCAAATCTTCTCTTCCAACATGCATATCCCACATCCCTATGTAGATCTAGATCTATCTATCCTGCAATAACCGATCTAGATCTAGAAAGTTGGAATCCATACGTCGTGGTCACGGCGTGACATCTCGATCTCGTCGACTAACATATCAACCAAATAGGTGATTAATGAACAAATTGAGGAATGAAATCGTCGTATATTGGAAATTTGAACCAAAAAGCTCGGGTGGGCACATATGGTGTGTTTGTGCTTCTGTGTTGGCGTTGAAAATGAGTTGCCAATTTTGGGACGAAATGTTGATTCGCTAAGTTTCTGTTTCGGCACATTTCTGGCGCTCCTATGTCCTACCGTGTAGGAAGGTCTGCTGAGCGCGGAGTTGATGAAGGAGAATTTATGCGCAACGTTGAGTGGAACCCGAAGAGCACATCAGAAAGTTTTCCCTTAGTAAGAAACCAAGGTTTATCGACCAGTAGGAGAAAAACGTTCTCTCCCGAGGTATTGCAAACCAACTCGTGGCAGGCGCGCTGCCGGCATCAGCAGCAACGTGGAGACTTGCACACAAACAACCAAGTACTTTATCCCCAACTTTCAGCGAGGTTGTCAAGCTCACTGGTTTTGCCGAAAACAAAGGATTAAATGAACCGTGTGGAAGAAGAATTGTTTGCAGAGAACAGAACAGAAAAATGTTGTAGAAGATTGCAATTAAAAGAAGAAGGACAGGGGTCCACAGTTCACTAGAGGCGCCTCCCCAATAAAATAAATATGCTGGGTAAATAAATTACAGATGGGCAATTGACAAACAGAGATTGTACGCTAATGGTTGGTGCATAATACATGCTATGAAAGTATGCGGGCATTACAACAATATACATAGACCGTAATCCAACTACATCTATGACTAATAATCCACCTTCAGGCTTGCATCCGCGACACCCTCCAGTATTAAGTTGCAAGCAATGGACTATCTCTTTAAACAATGTGTGTAAAGTAAACGATGAAACTACCCTTTAATAGAACACCGTTGTTTTCTACCTAGTAGCAACAGCACATCTACAACCGTAGAGAACAAGGTCACTTCCCATGGTTAAATGGAGGCATGAACCCACTATCAAGCATAAATACTCCCTCTTGGAGTCGCTAGCATCTACTTGGCCAGAGCATCTACTAGAAACAGAGAGCTTGCAAGGTCATAATAACATAATAGTAATACATAATCTCAACCAAAACAATCTCTCTATAAATCGGATCCACATCAAACCAACATGTAGCAATTACAAATAGATGACCTTGATCATGTTAGGCGGCTCACAAGATCTATACATGAAGCACAACAAGGAGAGGACAGCCATCTAGCTACTGCTATGGACGAATGGTCCTGTGGAGGACTACTTACGCATCACCTCGGATGAAGACATGGCGATGTAGAGGCCTCCGGCGGTGATTTCCCTCTCCGGCAGGGTGCTGGGATGGACTGCAGAACCCTCCCGATATAGAGTTTCGGTTGACGGCAGCGTCAGAACTTTTCGTGGATGGAGGCTCTCGTCCCTGGGGTTTTCCCGATACGAGGAATAAATAGGTGGAAGGGCGGAGCAAACGAGGCGACGAGGCGACAGTACATGGGCCAGGTGCGACCAAGGGTGGGGCCACGCCTTCCCTATGTACTGCCACGTGGCAGCTCTCCTGCGCTTGTCCTTCTGGCTCCGTCTTCATCCCGGAAAAATAAGACTCTGGGCTTTTGTTTCGTCCAATTCCGAGAAACTTTCATGTACAACTTTTCTGAAACACAAAAATAGCAGAAAACAGGAACTGACACTGCGGCACTGCTTTAATAGGTTAGTCCCAGAAAATGCTAAAAAGTGTGGAAAAGTGCACATAAAACATACTCCCTCCGTTCCTTTCTATAATGCCTATTGTTTTTTCGCTTTTGTTTTAGAATATAAGAGTAAAGCTATGTTTTTTTGCAAAGAACCCCTTCCACCGATATGTTCCATCCAGAAAATCAGGAAACAAATATGTTCCTGTGGAAACCAATCTGTTCCCGTCCAGAAAATGTGGAAACCAATCTGATTATGGAAAGAATAGCGGGAGAGAGGGAGTACATGGCGTGATCGGTTATGGAAACAAGATTATTTTCTGAGATCTGATTTCAGTTTCCTATTTTGTTTCTAAGATCGCTAGGGGGTTTTGTGTAAAAAAATTGCTTGCGCTAATTTCCGTGCCAAAATACAATAGGCACTATAGAAAGGAACGGAGGGAGTATAAGAATTGTAACAAAACAAGCATGGAGTATCAAAAATTATAGATACGTTTGGGACGTATCAAGGTCATGTCGAAATTTTCCGTGAAAACTACCGACGAATACATATGGTTTTTCCTAATCAATTATATATCTTGCCGTGCAGATAATGGTTATCAAGATGAGGGAAAGCATCATGGTGAGATTTCTGAAACACGCGATCGCCGACATGTATGAAAATAACCTCACGGAGGTATTGTGTCCGTGTCGAAAATGCAAACTAGGGAATTGGTTTGACCCCTATTCAGGCAAATTGCAGGGGCACCTACTCACTAATGGTTTCATGCATGGACACACTCAATGGATTAGTGAAGATATGATACGTCTCCGACGTATCGATAATTTCTTATGTTCTATGCCATATTATTGATGATACCTACATGTTTTATGCACACTTTATGTCATATTCGTGCATTTTCTGGAACTAACCTATTGACAAGATGCCGAAGTGCCGGTTCTCGTTTTCTGCTGTTTTTGGTTTCAGAAATCCTAGTAACGAAATATTCTCGGAATTGGACGAAACGAAGACCCGGGGCCTATTTCGCCACGAACCTTCCAGAAGACCGAAGAGCATACGAAGTGGGGCCACGAGGTGGCCAAACCACATGGCGGCGCGGCCAAGGAGGGGCCCGCGCCGCCCTGTGGTGTGGGCCCCTCGTCAGCCCCCCGACTCTGCCCTTCCGCCTACTTAAAGCCTCCGTCGCGAAACCCCTGAGGAAAAAAAAACCACGATACGGAAAACCTTCCAGAGACGCCGCCGCCGCCGATCCCATCTCGGGGGATTACGGAGATCTCCTCCGGCACCCTGCCGGAGAGGGGATTCATCTCCCGGAGGAATCTACACCGCCATGGTCGCCTCCGGAGTGATGAGTGAGTAGTTCACCCCTGGACTATGGGTCCATAGCAGTAGCTAGATGGTTGTCTTCTCCTCATTGTGCTTCATTGTTGGATCTTGTGAGCTTCCTAACATGATCAAGATCATCTATCTGTAATACTCTATGTTGTGTTTGTCGGGATCCGATGGATAGAGAATACCATGTTATGTTAATTATCAAGTTATTACATATGTGTCTTTTATGATCTTGCATGCTCTCCGTTACTAGTAGAGGCTCTGCCCAAGTTTTTGCTTTTAACTCCAAGAGGGAGTATTTATGCTCGATAGTGGGTTCATGCCTGCATTGACACCTGGGACAGTGACAGAAAGTTCTAAGGTTGTGTTGTGCTGTTGCCACTAGGGATAAAACATTGGCGCTATGTCAGAGGATGTAGTTGTTGATTACATTACGCACCATACTTAATGCAATTGTCTGTTGCTTTGCAACTTAATACTGGAAGGGGTTCGGACGATAACACGAAGGTGGACTTTTTAGGCATAGATGCGGTTGGATGGCGGTCTATGTACTTTGTCGTAATGCCCAATTAAATCTCACTATACTTATCATGCCATGTATGTGCATTGTTATGCCCTCTCTATTTGTCAATTGCCCGACTGTAATTTGTTCACCCAACATGCTTTTATCTTATGGGAGAGACACCTCTAGTGAACTGTGGACCCCGGTCTATTCTTTTATACTGAAATACAAATCTGCAATACTTGTTTTACTGTTTTCTCTCGCAAACAATCATCTTCCACACAATACGGTTAACCCTTTGTTACAGCAAGCCGGTGAGATTGACAACCTCACTTGTTTCGTTGGGGCAAAGTACTTTGGTTGTGTTGTGCGGGTTCCACGTTGGCACCGGAATCTCTCGGTGTTGCGCCGCACTACATCCCGCCGCCATCAACCTTCAACGTGCTTCTTGACTCCTCTCTGGTTCGATTAAACCTTGGTTTCTAGCGAGGAAACTTGCCGCTGTGCGCATCACACCTTCCTTTTGGGGTTCCCAACGGACGTGTCAATTACACGCATCAAGCAAATTTCTGGCGCCGTTGACGGGGAGATCAAGACACGCTGCAAGGGGAGTCTCCACTTCTCAATCTCTTTACTTTGTTTTTGTCTTGCTTTATTTTATTTACTATTTTGTTTGCTGCACTTATATCAAAACACAAAAAAATTAGTTGCTAGTTTTACTTTATTTACTATCTTGTTTGCTATATCAAAAACCCAAAAAAATTAGTTTACTTGCATTTACTTTATCTAGTTTGCTTTATTTACTACTTGCTAAAATGGCCAACCACTGAAAATACTAAGTTGTGTGACTTCACTAGCACAAATAATAATGATTTCCTATGCACACCTATTGCTCCACCTGCTACTACAGCAGAATTCTTTGAAATTAAACCTCGCTTTACTAAATCTTGTTATGCGAGAGCAATTTTCAGGTGTTAGTTACGATGATGCTTGCTGCCCATCTCAATAATTTTGTTGAACTATGTGAAATGCAAAAGTATAAAGATGTAGATGGTGACATTATAAAATTAAAATTGTTTCCTTTCTCATTAAGAGGAAGAGCTAAAGATTGGTTGCTATCTCTCGCCTAAGAATAGTATTGATTCCTGGACTAAATGCAAGGATGCTTTTATTGGTAGATATTATCCCCCTGCTAAAATTATATCTTTGAGGAGTAGCATAATGAATTTTAAACAATTGGATAATGAACATGTTGCTCAAGCTTGGGAAAGAATGAAATCTTTGGTTAAAAATTGCCCAACCCATGGACTGACTACTTGGATGATCATCCAAACCTTCTATGCAGGACTAAATTTTTCTTCACGGAATTTATTGGATTCAGCTGCTGGAGGTACCTTTATGTCCATCACTCTTGGTGAAGCAACAAAGCTCCTTGATAATATGATGGTTAATTACTCCGAATGGCACACGGAAAGAGCTCCACAAGGTAAGAAGGTAAATTCGTTGAAGAATCCTCTTCCTTGAATGATAAGGTTGATGCTATTATGTCTATGCTTGCGAATGATAGGACTAATGTTGATCCTAATAATGTTCCATTAGCTTCATTGGTTGCCCAAGAAGAACATGTTGATGTAAACTTCATTAAAAATAATAATTTCAACAACAATGCTTATCGGAACAATTCTATTAATAACTATAGGCCATATCCTTATAATAATGGTAACGGTTATGCTAATTCTTATGGGAATTCTTACAACAATAATAGGAATACACCCCCTGGACTTGAAGCCATGCTTAAAGAATTTATTAGTACACAAACTGCCTTTAACAAATCGGTTGAGGAAAAGCTCAATAAAATTGATATTCTTGTTTCTAGAGGTGATAGTCTTGCCTCTGATGTTGATCTTTTGAAATCGAAAGTTATGCCTAATAGGGATATTGAAAATAAAATTGTTACTACAGCAAATGCCATCCAAGTTAGAATTAATGAGAATATAAGATTAATGGCTGAACTGCGTGCTAGGTGGGATAGAGAAGAAAATGAAAAACTAGCTAAAGAGAAAAATGTAGCTAAAGTTTGGACTATTACCACCACTAGCAATGCTAATTCTTCACATGTTGCTGTACCTCCTACTATTAATGTTAAAATAATTGGTGTTGACAATGCTTCTACTCCTAGTGCAAAGCGCGCAAAATTACACAAGCTGCTAAAGCTGCTGAAAGCACTTTGTGATAAAGCTGCTGAAATTTTTTCCAACCTTGGGGATGATAATCCCATTGCTTTAGATTGTAATGATTTAGATTTTGATGATTGCCACATCTCTGAAGTTATAAAGTTCTTGCAAAAACTTGCTAAGAGTCCCAATGCTAGTGCTATAAACTTGGCTTTCACAAAACATATTACAAATGCTCTCATAAAAGCTAGAGAAGAGAAACTAAAACTTGAAACTTCTATTCCTAGAAAGCTAGAGGATGGTTGGGAGCCCATCATTAAAATGAGAGTCAAAGATTTTGATTGTAATGCTTTATGTGATCTTGGTGCAAGTATTTATGTTATGCCTAAAAAGTCTATGATATGCTTGACTTGCCACTATTGAAAAATTGTTATCTGGATGTTAATCTCGTCGATAATGCTAAAAAAAAACCTTTGGGGAGAGTTGATAATGTTCATATTATGGTTAACAATAACCTTGTCCCCGTTGATTTTGTTGTCTTGGATATTGAATGCAATGCATCTTGCCCCATTATATTGGGAAGACCTTTTCTTCGAACCGTTGGTGCTACTATTGATATGAAGGAAGGTAATATTAAATATCAATTTCCTCTCAAGAAAGGTATGGAACACTTCCCTAGAAAGAGAATGAAGTTACCTTATGATTCTATTATTAGAACAAATTATGATGTTGATGCTTCGTCTCTTGATGTTACTTGAGATACACTTTACGCGCCTAGGCTGAAAGGCGTTAAAGAAAAGCGCTTATGGGAGACAACCCATGTTTTTACTCCAGTATTTTTTTTTATATTTGTGTCTTGGAAGTTGTTTACTACTGTAGCAACCTCTCCTTATCTTAGTTTTATGTTTTGTTGTGCCAAGTAAAGTCTTTGATAGAAAAGTAAGTACTAGATTTGGATTACTGCACAGTTCCAGATTTCTTTGCTGTTACTAATCTGAGTCTATCTCCCTGTAGGTAGCTCAGAAAATTAAGCCAGTTTACGAGCATGATCCTCAGATATGTACGCAACTTTCATTCAATTTGAGCATTTTCGTTTGAGCAAGTCTGGTGGCCTAATAAAATCCATCTTTACGTCTCTGTTCTGTTTTGACAGATTCTGTCTTTTATTTCGCATTGCCTCTTTTGCTATGTTGGATGAATTTCTTTGATCCATTAATGTCCAGTAGCTTTATGCAATGTCCAGAAGTGTTAAGAATGACTGTGTCACCTCTGAATATGTGAATTTTTATTATGCACTAACCCTCTAATGAGTTGTTTCGAGTTTGGTGTGGAGGAAGTTTTCAAGGATCAAGAGAGGAGTATGATGCAATATGATCAAGGAGAGTGAAAGCTCTAAGCTTGGGGATGCCCGGTGGTTCACCCCTGCATATTATAAGAAGACTCAAGCGTCTAAGCTTGGGGATGCCCAAGGCATCCCCTTCTTCATCGACAACATTATCAGGTTCCTCCCTGAAACTATATTTTTATTCCGTCACATCTTATGTACTTTGCTTGGAGCGTCGGTTTGTTTTTGTTTTTGTTTTGTTTGAATAAAATGGATCCTAGCATTCACTTTATGGGAGAGAGACACGCTCCGCTGTAGCATATGGACAAATATGTCCTTAGGCTCTACTCATAGTATTCATGGCGAAGTTTCTTCTTCGTTAAATTGTTATATGGTTGGAATTGGAAAATGCTACATGTAGTAACTCTAAAATGTCTTCGATAATTTGATACTTGGCAATTGTTGTGCTCATGTTTAAGCTCTTGCATCATATACTTTGCACCCATTAATGAAGAAATACTTAGAGCTTGCTAATTTGGTTTGCATATTTGGTTTCTCTAGAGTCTAGATAGAATCTAGTATTGAGTTTTGAACAACAAGGAAGACGGTATGGAGTCTTATAATGTTTACCATATGTCTTTTATGTGAGTTTTGCTTGTACCGTTCATCCTTGTGTTTGTTTCAAATAACCTTGCTAGCCTAAACCTTGTATCGAGAGGGAATACTTCTCATGCATCCCAAATACTTGAGCCAACCACTATGCCATTTGTGTCCACCATACCTACCTACTACATGGTATTTATCCGCCATTCCAAAGTAAATTGCTTGAGTGCTACCTTTAAAATTCCATCATTCACCTTTGCAATATATAGCTCATGGGACAAATAGCTTAAAAACTATTGTGGTATTGAATATGTACTTATGCACTTTATCTCTTATTAAGGTTCTTGTTGTGCGATAACCATGCTTCAGGGACGCCATCAACTACTCTTTGTTGAATATCATGTGAGTTGCTATGCATGTCCGTCTTGTCTGAAGTAAGAGAGATCTACCACCTTTATGGTTGGAGCATGCATATTGTTAGAGAAGAACATTGGGCCGCTAACTAAAACCATGATTTATGGTGGAAGTTTCAGTTTTGGACATATATCCTCAATCTCATATGAGAATAATAATTGTTGCCACATGCTTATGCATTAAAGAGGAGTCCATTATCTGTTGTCCATGTTGTCCCGGTATGGATGTCTAAGTTGAGAATAATCAAAA
Source organism: Lolium rigidum (assembly GCF_022539505.1). Classification (NCBI taxonomy): domain Eukaryota; kingdom Viridiplantae; phylum Streptophyta; class Magnoliopsida; order Poales; family Poaceae; genus Lolium; species Lolium rigidum. The sequence goes on from NC_061513.1 coordinate 302,718,153, forward strand.
GCGAGAAATCCAAAATGCGAGCTTTCTCCTTAGACCTTTGTACGAGGCGGCATGGAGGTACCCCATTGTGACACTTGGTTAAAACATGTGCATTGCAAAGATCCGGTAGTCCAAGCTAATTAGGACAAGGTGCGGGCACTATTAGTATACTATGCATGAGTCTTGCAACTTGTAAGATATAATTTTCATAACTCATATGCTTTATTACTACCGTTGACAAAATTGTTTCATGTTTTCAAAATAAAAGCTCTAGCACAAATATAGCAATCGATGCTTTCCTCTTTGAAGGACCATTCTTTTACTTTTATGTTGAGTCAGTTCACCTATCTCTCTCCACCTCAAGAAACAAACACTTGTGTGAACTGTGCATTGATTCCTACATACTTGCATATTGTACTTGTTATATTACTCTATGTTGACAATTATCCATGAGATATACATGTTACAAGTTGAAAGCAACCGCTGAAACTTAATCTTCCTTTGTGTTGCTTCAATACCTTTACTTTGATTTATTGCTTTATGAGTTAACTTTTATGCAAGACTTATTAATACTTGTCTTGAAGTACTATTCATGAAAAGTCTTTGCTTTATGATTCACTTGTTTACTCATGTCATTACCATTGTTTTGATCGCTGCATTCACTACATATGTTTACAAATAGTATGATCGAGGTTATGATGGCATATCACTTCAGAAATTATCTTTGTTATCGTTTTACTGCTCGGGACGAGCGAGAACTAAGCTTGGGGATGCTTGATACGTCTCCGACGTATCGATAATTTCTTATGTTCTATGCCATATTATAGATGATACCTACATGGTTTATGCACATTTTATGTCATATTCGTGCATTTTACGGAACTAACCTATTAACAAGATGCCGAAGTGCCGGTTCCTGTTTTCTGCTGTTTTTGGTTTCAGAAATCCTAGTAACGAAATATTCTCGGAATTGGACGAAACGAAGACCCGGGGGCCTATTTCGCCACGAACCTTCCGAGAAGACCGAAGAGCATACGAAGTGGGGCCACGAGGTGGCCAAACCACATGGCGGCGCGGCCAAGGGGGGCCCGCGCCGCCCTGTGGTGTGGGCCCCTCGTCGGCCCCCGACTCGCCCTTCCGCCTACTTAAAGCCTCCGTCGCGAAACCCCGAGGAAAAAAAAAACCACGATACGGAAAACCTTGCGAGACGCCGCCGCCGCCGATCCCATCTCGGGGATTACGGAGATCTCCTCCGGCACCCTGCCGGAGAGGGGATTCATCTCCCGGGAGGACTCTACACCGCCATGGTCGCCTCCGGAGTGATGAGTGAGTAGTTCACCCCTGGACTATGGGTCCATAGCGGTAGCTAGATGGTTGTCTTCTCCTCATTGTGCTTCATTGTTGGATCTTGTGAGCTGCCTAACATGATCAAGATCATCTATCCGTAATACTCTATGTTGTGTTTGTCGGGATCCGATGGATAGAGAATACCATGTTATGTTAATTATCAAGTTATTACATATGTGTTGTTTATGATCTTTCATGCTCTCCGTTACTAGTAGAGGCTGCGGCCAAGTTTTTGCTTTTAACTCCAAGAGGGAGTATTTATGCTCGATAGTGGGTTCATGCCGCATTGACACACGGGACGATGTGAGAAAGTTCTAAGGTTGTGTTGTCTTGTTGCCACTAGGGATAAAACATTGGCGCTATGTCCGAGGATGTAGTTGTTGATTACATTACGCACCATACTTAATGCAATTGTCCGTTGCTTTGCAACTTAATACTTGGAAGGGGTTCGGACGATAACTCGAAGGTGGACTTTTTAGGCATAGATGCGGTTGGATGGCGGTCTATGTACTTTGTCGTAATGCCCAATTAAATCTCACTATATTTATCATGCCATGTATGTGCATTGTTATGCCCTCTCTATTTGTCAATTGCCCGACCGTAATTTGTTCACCCAACATGCTTTTATCTTATGGGAGAGACACCTCTAGTGAGCTGTGGACCCCGGTCCATTCTTTTATACTTGAAATACAAATCTGTCTGCAATACTTGTTTTCTTGTTTTCTCTGCAAACAATCATCTTCCACACAATACGGTTAACCCTTTGTTACGGCAAGCCGGTGAGATTGACAACCTCACTTTGTTTCATTGGGGCAAAGTACTTTGGTTGTGTTGTGCGGGTTCCACGTTGGCGCCGGAATCTCCGGTGTTGCGCCGCACTACATCCCGCCGCCATCAACCTTCAACGTGCTTCTTGACTCCTACTGGTTCGATTAAACCTTGGTTTCTAACTGAGGGAAACTTGCCGCTGTGCGCATCACACCTTCCTCTTGGGGTTCCCAACGAACGTGTCAATTACACGCATCAAGATGACGCGGAGGTCAATGGGGTGACGGCAGCAGGTGGTAATGGCCGACAAGAAGGAGGGCATCATGATATTGATAACGATAAAGAGTTTGTCGCACTGGACGATGCAGATCAGTATCATGATGAACAACACTTTGAAGACGCAGACAATAACCTTGACGACGACGAAGAGGTGCCGCTAGCTTCAGTCGTGCGGGACCCTCATCTTCAAGATCTGCTTCTCGAAAAGATGAAAGGTGCCAAGCGGAAATCAAAGCTTGAGCAACTGGAGATTGATGACCCACAAGTATAGGGGATCGCAGCAGTCTTCGAGGGAAGTAAAACCCAATTTATTGATTCGACACAAGGGGAGCCAAAGAATATTTGTAAGCCTTAACAGCGGAGTTGTCAATTCAGCTGCACCTGGAAACAGACTTGCTCGCAAGAGTTTATCAGTAGCAACAGTTTTATAGCAGTAGAAGTAGTGAAATAGAAGCAGCAGTGTAATAACGACAGCAGTAGTGATTATAGTAAACAGCAGGATTAAAATACTGTAGGCATAGGGATGGATGAACGGGCGCTGCATGGATAAGAGAACTCATGTAACAATCAAGGCAGGGCATTTGCAGATAGTAATAAAACAGTATCCAAGTACTAAACAACCAGAGGCATGTGTTCCGTATATAGTCGTACATGCTCGCAATGAGAAACTTGCACAACATCTTTTGTCCTACCAGCCGGTGGCAGCCGGTCCTCTAGGGAAACTACTGGTAATTAAGGTACTCCTTTTAATAGAGTACCGGAGCAAAGCATTAACACTCCGTGAACACATGTGATCCTCATATCACAGCCTTCCCTCCGGTTGTCCCAATTTCTGTCACTTTGGGGCCTCGTGTTCCGGACAGCAACATGTGTATACAACTTGCAGGTAAGATCATAAAACAATGAATATCATCATGAATCAATAACATGTTCAGATCTGAAATCATGGCACTCGGGCCCTAGTGACAAGCATTAAGCATAACAAGTTGCAACAATATCATAAAAGTACCAACAACGGATACTAGGCACTATGCCCTAACAATCTTATGACTATTACATGATCAATCTCATCCAATCCCTACCATCCCCTTGAGCCTACAACGGGGGAATTACTCACACATGGATGGGGGAAGCATGGATGGTCGATGGAGAGGCGTCGGTGGTGATGATGGCGATGATCTCCTCCAATTCCCCGTCCCGGCAGGGTGCCAGAACGGAATTTCTGGTCCCGAGACGGAGTTTCGCGATGGCGGCGGAGTTCTGGATGTCTTCTGGAAATATGGTCGAACCCCCTCGCGTTTTTAGGTCGAGGGCTTTAAGTAGTCCAGAGGGGAGCGTCGGGGGCTGGCCGAGGCGGCCTCACCATAAGGCGGCGCGCCCCCCTCCTTGGCCGCGCCGGCCTATGGTGTGGAGGTCGTGGGCCTCCCCCTGGCCTGCCCTTCTGGCTCTGTGTGTCTTCTGTAAAAATAGGCCCTTCGCAATTATTTCCGGGGATTTTCCTGAAAGTTGATTTTCACGCACAAAAATAAGACACCGGGGCAATTACTGCTGAAAACGGCGTTAGTCCGTGTTAGTTGTATCCAAAATACACAAATTAGAGGCAAAACAATAGCAAAAGTGTTCGGGAAAGTAGATACGTTTTGGACGTATCAACTCCCCCAAGCTTAGCTTATTGCTTGTCCTCAAGCAATTCGATTAACAAGCTGAGTGCGATAAAAGAACTTTCACGAACACATTTGTTCATATGATGTAAATATTCTCATGATATGGACGAGTACTTAGACAATTCATAATAAGATAAATGCAAATAAAGTCATCTAATAGTTATGTCAATCATGAAAAAGATACCAACAAACTAATAATAAGCATCATGAATCATATCTATCAGCGGGTCGGATTGCAATGTTCATAAAAAGATATGATAAAGTGGTATCTCGCTTGCCCGTATTTGTACAGCAAAACATAAATGCCCGGGCACCTCTGAATTTCATGGAAAGACTAGAAGTAAAGATTATCAAAGATAAAAGCATCAAAGTTATACCACAGCTAATCATATTTTGGGACAAGCATATTACACTAAGAATGACAATTATGCTCTCAAGAAGGTGCTCAAAGAAAGGATGGTGACTCAACATAAAAGTAAAAGATTGACCCTTCGCTGACGGAAGCAGGGATTAACATGTGCTAGAGCTTTTCATTTTTCTAAAGAAAGAAGTAAAATTGTTTTGAGAGGTGTTTGTTGTTGTCAATGAATGATAGTGGGCACTCTAACTACGTTGTCAACCAGACTTTCAAGAGCGGCTCCCATGAAGGACGTTATTTTTACCAGCAAGGTAAATCATCCCTCTTCTCTTTTGTTTACACATGTATTTTAGTTTCATTATGGATGACACTCCCCCCAACCTTTGCTTACACAAGCCATGGCTAACCGAATCCTCGGGTGCCTTCCAACATTCTCATACCATGGAGGAGTGTCTATTTGCAAATTAAGTTGCTTACTGATAAATCAGGGCAAACATGTGAAGAGAATTATTTATGAAAGTTGTAATTAATTGGGGCTGGGCACCCCGTTGCCAGCTCTTTTTGCAAAATTATTGGATAAGCGGATGTGCCACTAGTCCATTGGTGAAAGTCTGTCAGGGAGTAAATGACAAGGTTGAAAGATAAAACACCACATACTTCCTCATGAGCTATAAAACATTGACATAAATTGAGAAGTACTTTGAAGGTTTTAAAGGTAGCACATGAAAATTTACTTGGAATGGTTTGAAATGCCATGCATAGGTATTTATGGTGGACACTTTGGAATAACTTGGTTTTCGGGGGTTTGGAAGCACGAGCAGCATTCCCGCTCGGTACAAGTGAAGGCTAGCAATAGGCGGGAAGCGACAATCAAGAGAGCAATAAGCTGTCATAATCATGCTTGCGACGGAATAAAATTAATGGAGGCATAAAAGTGATACAAGAACTCTGAAGCGAAGTAAATCATCGAGGCTTAATTGACTTTTTGTTTAGTCATATGCATGCGTGAGCATGTGCCAAGTCAACTCAAACGATTTATTCAGAGGAGGATACCACAATGTCATACCTATCTATGAATAAAACAATGCAAGCAAATTTTCATGACATGCTACTCATATTAATAAATTGGAGCTAAGCATGAGAGATCATGAACTACTAGACTTTCATTAAATGACATATACCTCACATGAACCAACTAAGCCTGCTAACATGGATGAGTATATGTACAAAAATGAAAACAAATAGAGTTCATACCAGCCTCTCACCACAGTCAAGTTGTCGTAGATCGTCATTATTGCCTTTCACTTGTGTAGCTTGAATAATATGAAATGAAAACCAAGCTTGATGGCGTGTACAGCACACGTCCGTTGGGAACCCCAAGAGGAAGGTATGATGCGCACAGTAGGAAGTTTTCCCTCAGAAAGAAACCAAGGTTTATCGAACCAGGAGGAGCCAAGAAGCACGTTGAAGGTTGATGGCGGCGGGATGTAGTGCGGCGCAACACCGAGGATTCCGGCGCCAACGTGGAACCTGCACAACACAACCAAAGTACTTTGCCCCAACGAAACGGTGAGGTTGTCAATCTCACCGGCTTGCTGTAACAAAGGATTAGATGTATAGTGTGGATGATGATTGTTTGCGAGAAAACGATAAAACAAGTATTGCGGTAGATTGTATTCGATGTAAAAGAATGGACCGGGGTCCACGGTTCACTAGAGGTGTCTCTCCCATAAGATAAATAGCATGTTGGGTGAACAAATTACAGTCGGGCAATTGACAAATAGAGAGGGCATGACAATGCACATACATGATACGATGAGTATTGTGAGATTTAATTGGGCATTACGACAAAGTACATAGACCGCTATCCAGCATGCATCTATGCCTAAAATGTCCACCTTCAGGTTATCATCCGAACCCCTTCTAGTATTAAGTTGCAAACAACAGACAATTGCATTAAGTATGGTGCGTAATGTAATCAATAACTACATCCTCGGACATAGCATCAATGTTTTATCCCTAGTGGCAACAGCACATCCACAACCTTAGAACTTTCTATCCTTTGTCCCAGATTTAATGGAGGCATGAACCCACTATCGAGCATAAATACTCCCTCTTGGAGTTAAGAGTAAAAACTTGGCCAGAGCCTCTACTAATAACGGAGAGCATGCAAGATCATAAACAACACATAGGTAATAGATTGATAATCAACATAACATAGTATTCTCTATCCATCGGATCCCGACAAACACAACATATAGAATTACAGATAGATTATCTTGATCATGTTAGGCAGCTCACAAGATCCGACAATGAAGCACATGAGGAGAAGACGACCATCTAGCTACTGCTATGGACCCATAGTCCAGGGTGAACTACTCACTCATCACTCCGGAGGCGACCATGGCGGTGAACGAGTCCTCCGGGAGATGATTCCCCTCTCCGGCGGGGTGCGGAGGCGATCTCGAGAATCCCCCGAGATGGGATTGGCGGCGGCGGCGTCTCGGTGGGTTTTCCGTATCATGGCTCTCGGTCCTGGGGGTTTCGCGACGAAGGCTTTAAGTAGGCGGAAGGGCAACGCGGGGGCCACACGAGGGCCCCACACACCGGGGCCGCGCGGCCAAGGCACGGGCCGCGCCGCCCTGTTGTGGCGGCGCCTCGTGGCCCCACTTCCTTTCCCCCTCGGTCTTACGGAAGCTTCGTGCAAAAATAGGACCACTGGGCGTTGATTTCGTCCAATTCCGAGAATATTTCCTTTGTAGGATTTCCGAAACCAAAAACAGCAGAAAACGAGCAAGCGGCTCTTCGGCATCTCGTTAATAGGTTAGTGCCGGAAAATGCATAAATACGACATATAATGTGTATAAAACATGTAGAGTATCATCAATAATGTGGCATGGAACATAAGAAATTATCGATACGTCTGGAGACGTATCAAGCATCCCCAAGCTTAGTTCCTGCTCGTCCCGAGTAGGTAAACGATAACAAAGATAATTTACGGAGTGACATGCCATCATAACCTTGATCATAATATTGTAAGCATATGTAGATGAATGCAGCGATCAAAACAATGGTAATGACATGAGTAAACAAATGAATCATAAAGCAAAGACTTTTCATGAATAGTACTTCAAGACAAGCATCAATAAGTCTTGCATAAGAGTTAACTCATAAAGCAATAAATTCAAAGTAAAGGTATTGAAGCAACACAAAGGAAGATTAAGTTTCAGCGGTTGCTTTCAACTTATAACATGTATATCTCATGGATATTGTCAATATAGAGTAATATAACAAGTGCAATATGCAAGTATGTAGGAATCAATGCACACAGTTCACACAAGTGTTTGCTTCTTGAGGTGGAGAGAATAGGTGAAGCTGACTCAACAATAAAAGTAAAAGAAAGGTCCTTCAAAGAGGAAAGCATCGATTGCTATATTTGTGCTAGAGCTTTTCATTTTGAAAACATGAAACAATTTTGTCAACGGTAGTAATAAAGCATATGTATCATGTATAATTACATCTTACAAGTTGCAAGCCTCATGCATAGTATACTAATAGTGCTCGCACCTTGTCCTAATTAGCGTGGGTTAACACGGATCATCATTGCATAACATATGTTTCAATCAAGTGTCACAAAGAGGTACCTCTATACCACCTGTAGAAGCGTCTAAGGAGAAAGTTCGCATTGGATTTCTCGCTTTTGATCATTCTTCAACTTAGACACCCATACGGGACAACATAGACAACGAGATAATGGACTCCTCTTTTAATGCATAAGCATACAACAACAGTTAATATTCTCATAAGAGATTGAGGATTAGTTGTCCACACTGAAACTTCCACCATGATTCATGGCTTTAGTTAGCGGCCCAATGTTCTTCTCTAACAGTATGCATACTCAAACCATTTGATTGTGAAAACCGCCCTTACTTCAGACAAGACGAACATGCATAGCAACTCACATGATATTCAACAAGGTAAAGAGTTGATGGCGTCCCCAGAAAACATGGTTATCGCTCACCAAGCAACTTAATAAGAGATAAAGATGCATAAGTACATATTCATTCACCACGATAGTTTTTAAGGCTATTTTGTCCCATGAGCTATATATTGCAAAGGTGAATGAATAGAAATTTTAAAGGTAGCACTCAAGTAATTTACTTTGGAATGGCGGAGAAATACCATGTGGTAGGTAGGTATGGTGGACACAAATGACATGGTTATTGGCTCAAGGATTTTGGATGCATGAGAAGAATTCCTCTCAATACAAGGTCTAGGCTAGCAAGGTTGTTTGAAGCAAACTCAAGTATGAACAGGTGCAGAAAAGCTCACATATGAGACATATTATAAGCTATTATAAGACTTTACATTGTCTCCTTGTTGTTCAAACACCTCAACACTAGAAAATATCTAGACTCTAGGAGATCAAATCATGCAAACCAAATTTTAACAAGCTCTATGTAGTTACTTCATTAATGAGTACAAGGTACATGATGCAAGAGTCTTAAACATGATCTATATGAGCACAACAATTGCCAAGTATCACATTATTCAAGAAATTTAAACCATTTACCACATGCGGTATTTTCCGTTTCCAACCATATAACAATTGAATGAAGATAGATTCAACTTTCGCAATGAACATTAAAGATGAAGCCTAAGAACATATGTGTTCATACGAAACAGCGGAGCGTGTCTCTCTCCCAAACAAAGAATGCTAGGATCCGATTTATTCAAACAAACAAAAACAAACAGACGCTACAAGTAAAGCACATAAGATGTGATGAAATAAAAATATAGTTTCACTAGAGGAACCTGATAATGTTGTCGATGAAGAAGGGATGCCTTGGGCATCCCCAAGCTTAGATGCTTGAGTCTTCTTAAAATATGCCGGGATGAACCACGGGGGTATCCCCAAGCTTAGACTTTTCACTCTTCTTGATCATATTGTATCATCCTCCTCTCTTGACCCTTGAAAACTTCCTCCACACCAAACTCGAAACAAACTCATTAGAGGGTCAGTGCAATCAAAATTCATACATTCAGAGGTGACATAATCATTCTTAACACTTCCGGACATTGCACAAAGCTACTGAACAGTTAATGGAACAAAGAAATCCATCTAACATAGCAAAACAGGCAATGCGAAATAAAAGGCAGAATCTGTCAAAACAGAACAGTTCGTAAAGACGAATTTTAAAGTGGCATCAGACTTGCTCAGATGAAAATGCCCAAATTGAATGAAAGTTGCGTACATATATGAGGATCACGCACGTAAATTGGCAGATTTTTTAATTTTTCTACAGAGACTACTGCTCAAATTCGTGACAGACAAGACAATGCTGTTCTGTGCAGCAATCCAAATCTAGTATTGGCTTTACTATCAAAGACTTTACTTGGCACAACAATGCAATAAAATAAAGATAAGGAGAGGTTGCTACAGTAGTAAACAACTTCCAAGACTCAAATATAAAATAAAGTGCAGAAGTAAAATAATACATGGGTTATCTCCCAAGAAGTGCTTTCTTTATAGCCATTAAGATGGGCTCAGTAATTTTAATGATGCACTCGCAAGAAATAAGAGTTGAAGCAAAAGAGAGCATCAAAAAGCAAGTATGGAAAAAATTTAAGCCTAACCCACTTCCTATGCAAAGGAATCTTGTACACAAATAAATTCATGAAGAACAAAGTGACAAGCATAGGAAGATAAAACACAAGTAACTTCAAAATTTTCAGCATATAGAGGGGAAACTTAATATTATTAAGATGCATATAACCATGTTTCCCTCTCTCATAATAACTTTTAGTGGCATCATGAACAAACTCAACAATATAACTATCACATAAAGCATTCTTATTCACATGCATAAAAGTATCATTACTCTCCACATAAGCATAGTCATTCTTATTAATTGTAGTGGGAGCAAATTCAACAAGGTAGCTATCATTATCACCATAATCATCAAATATAGGAGGCATAGTATAATCATAATTAATTTTCTCCTCAATAGTAGGTGGATGATAGTCATCATTATAATCATCATATATAGGAGGTAAAGTATCATCAAAGTAAATTTTCTCCTCCATGCTTGGAGGACTAAAAATATCATGCTCATCAAAGCCAGCTTCCCCAAGCTTAAATTCTTCCATAGCATTAGCAACAATGGTGTTCAAAGCATTCATACTAATAACATTGGCATTATCATGCATATAAAGTTCCATAGGTTTTTAATTTTCTCTTCAAACACCTCATGTCCTAACTCAAGATAAATACTATAAAGATCTCTAATATTTTTGATGTTTTCCATTAAGCCTAACTAGTGAAATCACACAACTTAGTGTTCTCAGGAGTATTCATTTTAGCAGTAGTAAATAAAGCAAACTAAATAAAGTAAATGCAAGTAACTAATTTTTGTGTGTTTTTAATATGGAGAACAAGACAGTAAATAAAGTAAAACTAGCAACTAATTTTTTAGTGTTTTGATATAATGCAGCAAACAAAGTAGTAAATAAAGTAAAGCAAAACAAAGCAAGACAAAAACAAAGTAAAGAGATTGGAAGTGGAGACTCCCCTTGCAGCGCGTCTTGATCTCCCCGGCAACGGCGCTAGAAAAAGAGCTTGATGCGTGCAGTCGACACGTTCGTTGGGAACCCCAAGAGGAAGGTGTGGTGCGTACACTAGCAAGTTTTCCCTCAGAAAGAAACCAAGGTTTATCGAACCAGTAGGAGCCAAGAAGCACGTTGAACGTTGATGGCGGAGGAGTGTAGTGCGGCGCGGTACTGTACTGGGGATTCCGGCGCCAACGTGGAACATGCACAACACAATCACAGAACTTTGCCCCAACGTAACAGCGAGGTTGTCAATCTCACCGGCTTGCTGTAAACAAAGGATTAGATGTATAGTGTGGATGATGATGGTTGTTTGCAAAGAACGGTAAAGAACAATTGCGATAGATTGTATTTCGGATGTAAAGAATAGGACCGGGGTCCACGGATCACTAGCGGTGTCTCTCCCATAAGATAGCAAATGTTGGGTGAACAAATTACGGTTGGGCAATTGACAAATAAAGAAGGCATAACAATGCACATACATATATCATGATGAGTACTATGAGATTTAATCGGGGCATTACGACAAAGTACATAGACCGCTATCCGACATGCATCTATTCCTAAAAAGTCCACTTTCGGAGTTATCATCCGAACCCCTTCCGGTATTAAGTTGTAAACAACAGACAATTGCATTAAGTATGGTGCGTAATGTAATCAACACAAATATCCTTAGACAAAGCATCGATGTTTTATCCCTAGTGGCAACGACACATCCACAACCTTAGAACTTTTCGTCACTTGTCCCAGATTTAATGGAGGCATGAACCCACTATCGAGCATAAATACTCCCTCTTGGAGTCACAAGTATCAACTTGGCCGGAGCCTCTACTAGCAACGGAGAGCATGCAAGAACATAAATAACATATATGATAGATTGATAATCAACTTGACATAGTATTCAATATTCATCGGATCCCAACAAACACAACATGAAGGATTACAAATAGATGATCTTGATCATGATAGGCAGCTCACAAGATCTAACATGATAGCACAATGAGGAGAAGACAACCATCTAGCTACTGCTATGGACCCATAATCCAGGGGTGGACTACTCACACATCGATCCGGAGGTGATCATGGCGATGAAGAGACCTCCGGGAGATGATTCCCCTCTCCGGCGGGGGTGCCGGAGGCGATCTCCTGAATCCCCCGAGATGGGATTGGCGGCGGCGGCGTCTCTGGAAGGTTTTCCGTATCGTGGCTCTCGGTACTGGGGGTTTCGCGACGGAGGCTTTAAGTAGGCGGAAGGGCAGGTCAGGGGGCCACACGAGGGCCCCACACGATAGGCCGGTGCGGCCAAGGCCCAGGCCGCGCTGCCTTGTTGTGTCGTCGCCCCGTGGCCCCACTTCGTTTACTCTTCGGTCTTCTGGAAGCTTCGTGCAAAAATAGGACCCTGGGCGTTGATTTCGTCCAATTCCGAGAATATTTCCTTACTAGGATTTCTGAAACCAAAAACAGCGAAAACGACAATCGGCTCTTCGGCATCTCGTCAATAGGTTAGTGCCGGAAAATGCATAATAATGACATATAATGTGTATAAAACATGTGAGTATCATCATAAAAGTAGCATGGAACATAAGAAATTATAGATACGTTTGGGACGTATCACTATCCAGCATGCATCTATGCCTAAAAAGTCCACCTTCAGGTTATCATCCCAACCCCCTCCAGTATTAAGTTGTAAACAACAGACAATTGCATTAAGTATGGTGCGTAATGTAATCAACACAAATATCCTTAGACAAAGCATCGATGTTTTATCCCTAGTGGCAACAGACACATCCACAACCTTAGAACTTTCCGTCACTCGTCCCGGATTTAATGGAGGCATGAACCCACTATCGAGCATAAATACCCCCTCTTGGAGTCACAAGTATCAACTTGGCCGAGCCTCTACTAGCAACGGAGAGCATGCAAGAACATAAATAACATATATGATAGATTGATTATCAACTTGACATAGTATTCAATATTCATCGGATCCCAACAAACACAACATGAAGGATTACAAATAGATGATCTTGATCATGATAGGCAGCTCACAATCTAACATGATAGCACAATGAGGAGAAGACAACCATCTAGCTACTGCTCTGGACCCATAGTCCAGGGGTGAACTACTCACACATCGATCCGGAGGCGATCATGGCGATGAAGAGACCTCCGGGAGATGATTCCCTCTCCCGGCGGTGGTGCGGAGGCGATCTCCTGAATCCCCCGAGATGGGATTGGCGGCGGCGGCGTCTGCGGAAGCTTTTCCGTATCGTGGCTCTCGGATGCGGGGGTTTCGCGACGAAGGCTTTAAGTAGGCGGAAGGGCAGGTCAGGGGGCCACACGAGGGCCCCACACAACAGGCCGGCGTGGCCAAGGCCCAGGCCGCGCCGCCTTGTTGTGTCGTCGCCCCGTGGCCCCACTTCGTTTACTCTTCGGACTTCTGGAAGCTTCGTGCAAAAATAGGACCCTGGGCGTTGATTTCGTCCAATTCCGAGAATATTTCCTTACTAGGATTTACGAAACCAAAAACAGCAGAAAACAAGCAATCGGCTCTTCGGCATCTCGTCAATAGGTTAGTGCCGAAAAATGCATAATAATGACATATAATGTGTATAAAACATGTGAGTATCATCATAAAAGTAGCATGGAACATAAGAAATTATAGATACGTTTGGGACGTATCAAGCATCCCCAAGCTTAGTTCCTACTCGCCCTCGAGTAGGTAAACGATAACAAAGATAATTTCTGAAGTGACATGCTATCATAATCTTGATCATACTATTGTAAAGCATATGAGATGAATGCAGCGATTCGAAGCAATGATGAAGATAATGAGTAAACAAATGAATCATATAGCAAATACTTTTCATGAATAATACTTTCAAGACAAGCATCAATAAGACTTGCATAAGAGTTACTCATAAAGCAATAAATTCGAAGTAAAGGCATTGAAGCAACACAAAGGAAGATAAAAGTTTCAGCGGTTGCTTTCAACTTCAACATATTTATCTCATGGATAATTGTCAACACAAAGTAATATAACAAGTGCAATAAGTAAACATGTAAGAATCAATGCACACAGTTGATACAAGTGTTTGCTTCTAAGATAGAAGGAATAGGCAAACCGACGTGAACAATAAAGTAGAAGATAGGCCCTTCGCAGAGGAAGCATTGATTACTATATTTGTGCTAGAGCTTTTATTTTGAAAACAAGAAACAATTTTGTCAACGGTAGTAATAAAGCATATGTGTTATGTATAAGACATCTTATAAGTTGCAAGCCTCATGCATAGTATACCAATAGTGCTCGCACCTTGTCCTAATTAGCTTGGATTAACACGGAATATCATTGCATAGCATATGTTTCAACCAAGTGTCACAAAGGGGTACCTCTATGCCGCCTGTACAAAGGTCTAAGGAGAAAGCTCGCATTGGATTTCTCGCTTTTGATTATTCTCAACTTAGACATCCATACCGGGACAACATAGACAACAGATAATGGACTCCTCTTTAATGCATAAGCATTCAACATCAATTAAAATTCTCATAAGAGATTGAGGATTAGTTGTCCACACTGAAACTTCCACCATGAATCATGGCTTTAGTTAGCGGCCCAATGTTCTTCTCTAACAATATGCATACTCAAACCATTTGATCATGAAAATCGCCCTTACTTCAGACAAGACGAACATGCATAGCAACTCACATGATATTCAACAAAGGTAAAAGTTGATGGCGTCCCCAGAAACATGGTTACCGCTCAACAAGCAACTTATTAAGAAATAAGACACATAAGTACATATTCTTCACCACGATAGTTTTTAAGGCTATTTGTCCCATGAGCTATGTATTGCGAAGACAAAGAACAGAAATTTTAAAGGTAGCACTCAAGTAATGTACTTTGGAATGGCGGAGAAATACCATGTAGTAGGTAGGTATGGTCGACACAAATGGCATGGTTATTGGCTCAAGGATTTGGATGCACGAGAAGAATTACTCTCAATACAAGGCTATGCTAGCAAGGTTGTTTGAAGCAAACTCAAGTATAAAAGGTGCAGCAAAGCTCACATATGAACATATTGTAACTATTATAAGACTTTACATTGTCTCCTTGTTGTTCAAACTCCTCAACCAGAAAATATCTAGACTCTAGAGATCAATCATGCAAACCAAATTTTAACAAGCTCTATGTAGTTATTCATTCATGAGTACAAGGTACATGATGCAAGAGCTTAAACATGATCTATATGAGCACAACAATTGCCAAGTATCACATTATTCAAGACATTAAGCCATTTACCACATGCGGCATTTTCCGTTTCCAACCATATAGCAGTGAATGAAATAGTCCAACTTTCGCAATGAACATTAAAGATAAAGCTAAGAACACATGTGTTCATACGAAACAGCGGAGCGTGTCTCTCTCCCAAACAAAGAATGCTAGGATCCGATTTATTCAAACAAAAACAAAAATAAAAACAAACATACGCTCCAAGTAAAGCACATAAGATGTGACGGAATAAAAATATAGTTTCACTAGAGGAACCTGATAAGTTGTCGATGAAGAAGGGATGCCTTGGGCATCCCCAAGCTTAGACGCTTGAGTCTTCTTAAAATATGCAGGGATGAACCTCGGGGGCATCCCCAAGCTTTGACTTTTCACTCTTCTTGATCATATTGTATCATCCCCCTCTCTTGACCCTTGAAAACTTCCTCCACACCAAACTCGAAACAAACTCATTAGAGGGTCAGTGCATAATTCATATATTCAGAGGTGACATAATCATTCTTAACACTTCTGGACATTGCACAAAGCTACTGAAAGTTAACGGAACAAAGAAATCCATCAAACATAGCAAAACAGGCAATGCGAAATAAAAGGCAGAATCTGTCAAAACAGAATAGTTCGTAAAGACGAATTTTAAAGTTGCACCAGACTTGTTCAGATGAAAATGCCCAAATTGAATGAAAGTTGCGTACATATCTGAGGATCACGCACGTAAATTGGCAGATTTTTTTGATTTTTCTACAGAGACTACTGCTCAAATTCTTGACAGCAAGAAATGCGTTCCGTGCAGTAATCCAAATCTAGTATTGGCTTTACTATCAAAGACTTTACTTGGCACAACAATGCAATAAAATAAAGATAAGGAGAGGTTGCTACAGTATTAAACAACTTCCAAGACTCAAATATAAAATAAAGTGCAGAAGTAAAATAATGGGTTGTCTCCCATAAGCGCTTTTCTTTAACGCCTTTCAGCTAGGGGCAGAAAGTGTGAATCAAGTAACATCAAGAGACGAAGCATAAACATCATAATTTGTTCTAATAATAGAATCATAAGGTAACTTCATTATCTTTCTAGGGAAGTGTTCCATACCTTTCTTGAGAGGAAATTGATATTTAGTATTACCTTCCTTCACATCAATAGTGGCACCAACAGTTCAAAGAAAAGGTCTTCCTAATATAATGGGACAAGATGCATTGCATTCAATATCCAAGACAACAAAATCAACGGGGACAAGGTTATTGTTAACCATAATACGAACATTATCAATCCTCCCCAAAGGTTTCTTTATAGCATTATCAACAAGATTAACATCCAAATAACATTTTTTCAATGGTGGCAAGTCAAGCATATCATATATTTTCTTAGGCATAACGAAATACTTGCACCAAGATCACATAAAGCATTACAATCAAAATCATTGACCCTCATCTTAATGATAGGCTCCCAACCATCTTCTAACTTCCTAGGAATAGAAGTTTCAAGTTTTAGTTTCTCTTCTCTAGCTTTTATGTGAGCATTTGTAATATGTTTTGTAAAGGCCAAATTTATAGCACTAGCATTGGGACTTTTAGCAAGCTTTTGTAAGAACTTTATAACTTCAGAGATGTGACAATCATCAAAGTATAAACCATTATGATCTACAGCAATGGGATCATTATCCCCAATATTTTGAAAATTTTCAGCAGTTTTATCAGTTTTAGCAGTTTCAGGCAATTTTGCACGCTTTGCACTAGGAGTAGTAACATTGCCAACACCAATTATTTTACCATTGATAGTAGGAGGTGTAGCAACATGTGAATCATTAACATTACTAGTGGTGGTAATAGTCCAAACTTTAGCTATATTACTCTTTTTAGCTAGTTTTTCGTTTTCTTCTCTTTCCCACCTAGCATGCAATTCGGCCATCAATCTAATATTCTCATTAATTCGAACTTGGATGGCATTTGCTGTAGTAACAATTTTATTTTAAATATCCTTATTAGGCATAACTTTCAATTTTAAAAGATCAACATCAGAGGCAAGACTATCAACCTTAGAAGCGAGAATACCAATTTTATCAAGCTTTTCCTCAACAGATTTGTTAAAAACAGTTTGTGTACTAATAAATTCCTTAAGTATGGCTTCAAGACCAGGGGTTACACTCCTATTATTGTTGTAAGAATTCCCATAAGAATTACCATAACTATTACCATTAGCAGAAGGATATGGCCTATAGTTGTTACCAGAATTATTCCTATAAGCATTGTTGTTGAAATTATTATTTTTAATGAAGTTCACATCAACATGTTCTTCATGGGCAACCAATGAAGTTAAAGGAACATTATTAGGATCAACATTAGATCTACCATTCACAAGCATAGACATAATAGCATCAATCTTATCACTCAAGGAGGAGGTTTCTTCAATAGAATTTACCTTCTTACCTTGTGGAGCTCTTTCCGTGTGCCATTCAGAGTAATTTGTCATCATATCATCAAGAAGTTTTGTTGCCGCCCCCAAAGTGATGGACATAAAGGTACCTCCAGCAGCTGAATCCAATAGGTTCCGCGAAGAAAAATTCAGTCCTGCATAAAAGGGTTGGATGATCATCCAAGTAGTCAGTCCGTGGGTTGGGCAATTCTTTACCAAAGATTTCATTCTCTCCCATGCTTGAGCAACATGTTCATTATCTAATTGCTTAAAATTCATTATGCTACTTCTCAAAGATATAATTTTAGCGGGAGGATAATATCTACCAATAAAAGCATCCTTACATTTAGTCCATGAATCAATACTATTTCTAGGCAGAGATAGCAACCAATCTTTAGCTCTTCCTCTTAAGGAGAAAGGAAACAATTTTAATTTTATAATGTCACCATCTACATCCTTATACTTTTGCATTTCACATAGTTCAACAAAATTATTGAGATGGGCGACAGCATCATCAGAACTAACACCAGAAAATTGCTCTCTCATAACAAGATTCAGTAAAGCAGGTTTAATTTCAAAGAATTCTGTTGTAGTAGCAGGTGGAGCAATAGGTGCGCATAAGAAATCATTATTATTTGTGCTAGTGAAGTCACACAACTTAGTATTCTCAACAGTACCCATTTTAGCAATAGTAAATAAAGCAAAGTAAATAAAGTAAATGCAAGTAACTAATTTTTTGTGTGTTTTCAATATAGAGAACAAGACAGTAAATAAAGTAAAACTAGCAACTAATTTTTTTGTGTTTTTGAGAAGCAAACAAAGCAATAAATAAAGTAAAGCAAGACAAAAACAAAGTAAAGAGATTGGAAGTGGGAGACTCCCCTTGCGGCGTGTCTTGATCTCCCGGCAACGGCGCCGTAAATTTAGCTTGATGCGTGCGATCGACACGTCCGTTGGGAACCCCAAGAGGAAGGTGTGATGCGTACAGTAGCAAGTTTTCCCTCAGAAAGAAACCAAGGTTTATCGAACCAGGAGGAGCCAAGAAGCACGTTGAAGGTTGATGGCGGCGGAGTGTAGTGCGGCGCAACACCACGGATTCTGGCGCCAACGTGGAACCTGCACAACACAATCACAGAACTTTGCCCCAACGTAACAGTGAGGTTGTCAATCTCACCGGCTTGCTGTAAACAAAGGATTAGATGTATAGTGTGGATGATGATGGTTGTTTGCGAAGAACGGTAAAGAACAATTGCGACGGATTGTATTTCGGATGTAAAGAATAGGACCGGGGTCCACGGATCACTAGTGGTGTCTCTCCCATAAGATAAGCGGATGTTGGGTGAACAAATTACGGTTGGGCAATTGACAAATAAAGAAGGCATAACAATGCACATACATATATCATGATGAGTACTATGAGATTTAATCGGGGCATTACGACAAAGTACATAGACCGCTATCCGAGCATGCATCTATGCCTAAAAGTCCACCTTCGGGTTATCATCCGAACCCCCTCCGGTATTAAGTTGTAAACAACGGACAATTGCATTAAGTATGGTGCGTAATGTAATCAACACAAATATCCTTAGACAAAGCATCGATGTTTTATCCCTAGAGGCAACATCATATCCACAACCTTAGAACTTTACGTCACTTGTCCCGGATTTAATGGAGGCATGAACCCACTATCGAGCATAAATACCCCCTCTTGGAGTCACAAGTATCAACTTGGCCGAGCCTCTACTAGCAACGGAGAGCATGCAAGAACATAAATAACATATATGATAGATTGATAATCAACTTGACATAGTATTCAATATTCATCGGATCCCAACGAACACAACATGAAGGATTACAAATAGATGATCTTGATCATGATAGGCAGCTCACAAGATCTAACATGATAGCACAATGAGGAGAAGACAACCATCTAGCTACTGCTATGGACCCATAGTCCAGGGGTGAACTACTCACACATCGATCCGGAGGCGATCATGGCGATGAAGAGACCTCCGGGAGATGATTCCCCTCTCCGGCAGGGTGCCGGAGGTAATCTCCTGAATCCCCCGAGATGGGATTGGCGGCGGCGGCGTCTGATACGTCTCCAACGTACCTATAATTTATGATGTTCAATGCTTGTTTTATGACAATACTTACATGTTTTGCTTGCACTTTATAATGTTTTTATGCATTTTCCGGAACTAACCTATTAACGAGATGCCGAAGGGCCGATTGCTCGTTTTCGTTGTTTTTGGTTCCGGAAAGGCTGTTCGGGCAATATTCTCGGAATTCGACGAAACGAAGACCCAACATCTTATTTTTCCGGAACCTTCCGGAAAGTCGAGGGGGGACCGAGGGGTGCCCCGGGGACCCCACACATGTGGGCTGCGCGGGCTCCACCACGGCGCGCCGGCCTGGTGTGAGGAGCCCCGTGGCTCCTCCGACTCCGTCTCTTCGCCTATTTAAGTCGTCTCGACCTAAAAACGCGATACCAATTGACGAAACTCCAGAAAGACTCCAGGGGCGCCGCCACCATCGCGAAACTCCGTTTCGGGGGACAGAAGTCTCTGTTCCGGCACGCCGCCGGGACGGGGAAGTGCCCCCGGAAGCCATCTCCATCGACACCACCGCCTCCATCATGCTCCGTGAGTAGTTCCCGCATGGACTACGGGTTCTAGCTGTAGCTAGTTGGTACTCTCTATCCCATGTACTTCAATACAATGATCTCATGAGCTGCCTTACATGATTGAGATTCATCTCGATGTAATCGGTGTTGTGTTTGTCGGGATCCGATGGATTGTTACATTATGATTAGTCTATCTATAAAGTTTGTGAAGTTATTGTTGCTGCAATCTTGTTGTGTTTAATGCATGTCACTAGGGCCCGAGTGGCATGATCTTAGATTTAAGCTCTATACTTATTGCTTAGATTGTATCTACAAGTTGTATGCACATGTCTATGTCCTGAACCAAAGGCCCCAAAGTGACGAAATTGGGACAACTCGGAGGGGAAGGCTTAGATATGAGGATCACATGTTTTCACGGAGTGTTAATGCTTTGCTTCGGTGCTCTATTAAAAGGAGTGCCTTAATTTCCGAGTAGATTCCCTAGAGGCCCGGCTGCCACCGGCTGGTAGGACAAAAAGATGTTGTACAAGTTTCTCATTGCGAGCACGTATGACTATATATGGAAAACATGCCTACATGATTAATGATCTTGATGTTCTGTCTTAATGCTATTTCAATCCTATCAATTGCCCAACTGTAATTTGTTCACCCAACACTTGTTATTGGAGAGTTACCACTAGTGTAGATAGTCGGGAACCCTGGTCCATCTTTCATCATCATATACTCGTTCTACATGACATTGGAAGTAGTATCAACTATTTTCCGGTGCCATTGCTCTCATATTATCATGTTACCGCTGCTCGTGTTACTATTACTATCGCTTTCATATCACTGCTACTTTCACATCACCCTCGTTACTAGTGCTTTTCCAGGTGCAGCTGAATTGACAACTCAGTTGTTAAGGCTTATAAGTATTCTTTACCTCCCCTTGTGTCGAATCAATAAATTTGGGTTTTACTTCCCTCGAAGACTGTTGCGATCCCCTATACTTGTGGGTTATCAGCGTCTCTGGAAGGTTTTCCGTATCGTGGCTCTCGGTACTGGGGGTTTCGCGACGAAGGCTTTAAGTAGGCGGAAGGGCAGGTCAGGGGGCCACACGAGGGCCCCACACAACAGGCCGGCGCGGCCAAGGCCCAGGCCACGCCGCCTTGTTGTGTCGTCGCCCCGTGGCCCCACTTCGTTTACTCTTCGGACTTCTGGAAGCTTCGTGCAAAAATAGGACCCTGGGCGTTGATTTCGTCCAATTCCGAGAATATTTCCTTACTAGGATTTCTGAAACCAAAAACAACAGAAAATAGCAACTGGCTCTTCGGCATCTCGTCAATAGGTTAGTGCCGTAAAATGCATAATAATGACATATAATGTGTATAAGACATGTGAGTATCATCATAAAAGTAGCATGGAACATAAGAAATTATAGATACGTTTGGGACGTATCAATAAGCTTCTCCAAGTCCTTTATAGGAAGGTCTTGGGAGAGCTCGTTGGCATCTTCTTCGCCGACATACATTCAAAGGGGACTTTTGCGAGCTTGTAAGGCTGCACTCTAATCCTAAGGAAGTATGCGATAATCTGGATACCCGACAATTCCTTCCCACGGGTATTCTGAAGCTCATGGATACAGGACATCAATGCTTTTGTCGCCATTTTTTCTTCTTCAGTGGCTTCAGCGTCCCAGGATCGGCGGCGAAGAATCTTGGCATTTCCATCAAAGGAGCTATGTTGTACTCCGCCGAGTCGGAGCTTTCCTCGTGGATATACAACCATTTTTTGCGCCACCCTTGAACTGAGTCGGGGAATTTGACGTCAAAGTATTCGACATCGGAGGCGGACGCGAGATAACAACGCCGCCTATGTTATAGGCAACGTTGGGAGAGCCATTACGGCAAAGGAGGAAAATGTGCTTCCATAAAGCCCGGCTAGGGTGGACTCCAAGGAAAGATTCGCGAGAGAGTGATGAAGATCGAGATGTGGAGGATGGAGTTGTGAGTAAGATGGTGAAGTTGCAATCCGTACACAAAAAGCAACCCACGCGAGAAAATCGTGAATGGGGGAAGAAAGGCCGCTGGATGAGGTGGTCAACGAGCCCGACCCGATACTCGATAGGAGGGGATGGATAGCTCTCCTCGCTGGGGAAGCGCAGCGAGTCTTTCTTCTTGCTGATCCCAAGCTTCTTCAGCAAGTTGATATCTTGGGCGGAGATTTTGGATCTCTCCCACTCAGTGGTCCCCAGATCCGCTGTCGCCATCTTCGCGTCGGGGGTGCTGTGCCTTGAAAGTCTTGGCCGCGGCGGCATCAACAATGGTGTGGAGAAAGTGGAGCAGTACGCGTGCGCTAGAACTTGGTTGTTTGCAATGGAGATTGGAGCAGAGGAGGTATGAGCAATGGTGCGGCGAAGGGGAATAAGCGAGGAAGAAGGAGAGTATTTATAGCGAGGATTAGTCGAACGCCGCACCGTTGGATGTTTTCCAAATAGACTTGATGCTTTACACGTGGACCAAAGGGTACAATGGTACTTTTACCATGATGGAACTGGACAGGCGCTATAGCGCGTGGAGCAGAAAAAGCGGAGGACGTGTGTCCCCCACTTGCGTAACGTGTCAACGAGGTCGCGGTGTTTTGGGCCCGCAGATCGGTGAACGGACAGCTCTCGCGTCTTCCCAATACAAAGATCGTGGCTATCGTCGAGCAATGATGTCACCTCTCTAAAGAAAAATTTCGGCTATAAAGATTAATGAAATTGGCGGCGGACAAAGACTATTGATTATTTCGAGAAGCCTTTGACCAAATACAAGTTTTTGCTCAAATGCTCGGGGGCTACTTTGGAAAAAAGAAAATTCGAGTATGACAAAAATAGAAATGGCGAGAGCCTATGACCAAATACAAAGCATTTCTTCATAGCCTCGGGGCTACTCCCATTGGGAGCGGCGGTCGCGCACCCGATCGATATGGAAAAGTTCGAGGAAAAGAATGACAATATAGTGACATAAGGCGTTAAAGTGTTGAGCCTACAACCAAGCACTAGTTCTTGGTTGTAGCCTAGAGACTACTCCCATCGGGAACGCTGTTCGCGTGCCCGATGAAATTATAAAAAAAGTGAGCATATTTCGAAGTTATACAAATAACTCTACATATACTCCCATCGGGAGGGCAAAAATAAGTCATCCGTTGACTCAATAAAATGTGCTATTCCAACGGTAGAAAAGGCACTCGACAATATATTCTCGTGAGCGCCAAAGTCGCGAATAATCTTCGAATGCCGCAAAACTTTGTGAAGGTAAGACCCGGCATCCGTTACGGCGGCGTGGCACTATCTCACGACGTCGGTTTGCTACTTTTTTCCGTATCAACACATACGAAGAAAAATCCTAACGGACGCTGTTAGGGTACCCGATAAAATATGAACGGACTCGACAGAATGGTAAGACCTTAAGCGACACTGTCGAAATTAACACAGTATCCCGAGATCATGTCCGGGGACGTGGATCTTGAAGTGAGGTTTTGCGGATTGCCACTAGAGCGGTTAACTAGTACCTAATCCAGTCGGATGAACTAGCCCCAATTACCATTATCCATGTACAATATATAATTGTGTATCTAAAGATATGCGATAAAATCGACAAAGTTATTGGATGATTGTAAGGTTGGAGATTTTTCCTGATTCTTCGATTGAAGCAAAATCTCTAATGGGCCTGCCAAAGATGGGTTTACCGAAGGCCTACGAGCCGAAGAATATGAAGTTTAGAAGCCCAAGTTATGTTAAGGAAAGTTAGAGTTGTATTGGGAAATATAGACTTGTAATTTTACGGGGACGGGTTAGAAACCCTTCCGGACTCTAGCAACTTATGTATTACGAATCCCTCTGGCTCCGCCTCCTATATAAGGGGGAGTCGAGGGACAAATGGAGGATCGATTCATTGTTTTCACGCAACCCCTAATTTTCATTAATTGTCGTAGCATTTTCAAGTTGAAACCTTGAGATCTACTTGCTCTCTACTTCCGAACTAAAACCCTAGTCTCACGATCGTAGGCATTGATAAGTTAATCCCTTGTCGACGGGCCACTTGAAGAACTTACGGGTGGCGAGGGCGAAGAGAAGATGGGTAGGATGCTTGTCAAGGATTAATTCGAGTTTTAGTGCACATTGCAAAATAAAGTTTTGTAAAGTAGCGGATTATGCGAGCTAACTGAAAAATGGTAGTACTAGATTTTTTTGTATTTTGATATATTTTTGAAGTACTTTTATTATGCTATAACTCAGCACGCGGACGCCCACACACCGCGCTGTCGTGTGGAGAACGTTTAGCACGCGGCACGCACCTACACCGCAGCCGGCACGCGCTGGAGCACCGAGACACTCCGCCATCCGGCCGGCCCTGCCCCGGCCGCGCGTCTCGTCGGTACACCGCTCGTCTAGAACGGGAGCGGCAGAGAGCCAGCCAAGCCAATAGGACCACGCCGGCGTCATCGTCCGAATAAACAAAAAAGAGAAATCAATCAACGCCGGCGTGTTCTTATCCGAAGCCTGCAAAGCGGCGCACCAGACCCATCCCCACGCTTTTCTTCATTTTTCCTGTCGAAAAAAACCCCAAAATATGCCAGCCATTTCCGTCAAGTTTCATCAAGAACGTACTCCCAGTTATTACCAGTTTCAGGCCAGCAAAAGGTGGGCAGCATCTCACTACCTTTTTTGCTAAATTGGTGCAAGAACAGGATCGCATCCTTGTGCAGCATTCGAGCTCCTCGGTTTGCACGAAAATAGAGAGGCCGAGCTGAAGTCCTGGCCAGAAACAGGTGGAGTGTGAATCAGCTGTCTGTCTGGTCACTAGCTAGGACAGACAAAAGAGAAGAACCAAACAGGAGTAGATCTTTCTCCAAGCAACGAACCGCTTCCAGATATGAACAAAACCGCACCTTTCCGCCGGGCCGTGGGCTGGCCCAAGGTGGGCTAGGGTTTCTCGTTGCTTCCCGCTGAAGTTATTTAAAGGGGATATCGCTACGGCCACCAAGGCTGCCTATCACTGGCAGACCTGGGAATTTACCACTGAAAAAAATGTGCATTTCAGTAAAATATTTTTTTATGATCTCCTAAATTACTTTCTTTGCTCTTCGATTGGATGTGCTGCTCCACCATAGTTTTAATTAGAGAAGGATTTTTGCGGGAACTAGAGAAGGATTTGAAAGTAGTGTTTTTCATTGTTTTCTTGTTTGAGGGTTTTTCGTTCAACTATCCCCTTTTTATTCTACTGTTTAGCTGCGCCAGTTTTAGAAAAAAAGGATTTCGCAACAGATCAAAAGTATATCAGACGTTCAGATCCAGTTAAAAAGCATACACATGCGTACTCTAATAGAGGTGACTTTACTTGTGACAATATTTTGATACGGATGTATTCGAAGATTTGATTATACATGAGTTGTGCAATACCCAATGAACCATATATATCATCATGTATGTTTTCACACCTAGTTACACGTTTAACTTTTGGTCTATAGAACGGTGTTTTTGTCAGTCTCTCTTTAGAAAAGAAAATGCAAGTGTCAAACGATTCAAAATTTGAATGACTCCAAGAATCCATTTGCACGGAGTTTTTTAATGTGTTCCTTTCTAACATGACATAAACGGCGGTTTCACAAATTAGTGGAATTCAAATCGTTTGCCTTATGGCATATTAGCGTCAGTATTATGCATGTCTGTTTCACCATTAATATTTATAATAACTTATCCATTCTATATGGAGTACGATCATAATTTAAACAACTCATTGATTTTATTAGATTGGAACCAAATAACAATTATTAAGTTCTTAGAACAAATCTCAAGTGCTAGGTAGAGACGCCAACAACGAACAAAATAACACTTTATTACGCCTGCAGTCGTGCATTATTACAATATTCCTTGCTAGTCATTTAGGTAATTGGATTTTTGTATCGTGTTGCATTGCATGGCATCTCATACCAATGCATGGTGCTGTCGGTGAAGGCGCCGTGACAATCTTGTTGGCAGTTGTTGTGGAAGCGGTTGGGAAACCCTAAGAGGAAGGTGTGATGAGCACGGCAGCAAGTTTTTCTCTCGGTACGAAACCAAGGTTTAATCGACTAGTAGGAGAAAGACGTGACTACTGAAGGTTTCTGGTTGGTCGACTAGTGGTAGGACGCACTATCGGCGTCAGCAACAACGTGAAACCCGCATACAACACAACCAAAATACTTTGCCCCAACTTGCAGAGTGAGGTTGTCAATCTCACCGGTTTGTCTGAACACAAAGGATTAGACGTATCGTAGTGGAAAGAGATGTTTGCGTAGAAGTAAACGAGAACAAGATTGGCAGAGAATTTATCAAGTAAAGAAAATAGGACCGGGATCCACGCGTTCACTAGAGGTGTTCTCATAAAGATAAATAGCATGTTGGGTGAACAAATTACAACTGGGCAATTGATAGAATATCGACCAATACATGACAAGATACTATGAGATTTGATATGGGCATTACAACATAATACATAGACCGTAATCCAACTGCATCTATAACTAATAATCCACCTTCAGAGTTATCGTCTCGAACCCTTTCAGATATTAAGCTGCAAGCAACTGTACTATCGCATTAAGCAATATGTGTAAAGTAAACAATAGAATTACTCCGAGATAAACCATTGTTCAAAAAATCGGCTGAGACATTTATCGCCCGATTTATCGTGAATCGTGTGGTAACCGAGTAAGATTTTGGCATATCGGTTAATTTATCGCTCCACCGATATTTCGCGCCGATTTTCTACCGAGATCGATATTTCGCCCGATTTTCGCTCTCATGGTCGATATCTCGACCGATTGTTGTTAAATTTCGATGAAATTTGGTATGTCAATCGATATTTTTGTCCCATGGTTTTGTAGAACTATGCATTAGCTCAAATTATTTATTTTTATTGATTCAATGCAGCGGAATTGATACGTCTCCGACGTATCGATAATTTCTTATGTTCTATGCCATATTATTGATGATACCTACATGTTTTATGCACACTTTATGTCATATTCGTGCATTTTCTCGGAACTAACCTATTAACAAGATGCCGAAGTGCCAGCTTGCTGTTTTCTGCTGTTTTTGGTTTCGAAATCCTAGTAACGAAATATTCTCGGAATTGGACGTAAATCGAAGACCCAGTGGGCCTATTTCGCCACGAACCTTCCAAGACCGAAGAGCA
This sequence comes from Lolium rigidum, assembly GCF_022539505.1. Taxonomy (NCBI): domain Eukaryota; kingdom Viridiplantae; phylum Streptophyta; class Magnoliopsida; order Poales; family Poaceae; genus Lolium; species Lolium rigidum. The sequence continues at coordinate 302,745,680 of NC_061513.1, forward strand.
TACTGAGTGGGGCCACGAGGTGGCCAAACCACATGGCGGCGCGGCCAAGGGGGCCCGCGCCGCCCTGTGGTGTGGGCCCCTCGTCAGCCCCCCGACTCCGCCCTTCCGCCTACTTAAAGCCTCCGTCGCGAAACCCCTGATGCGAAAACCACGATACGGAAAACCTCACCGAGACGCCGCCGCGCCAATCCCATCTCGGGGGATTCTCGAGATCTCCTCCGCACCCCGCCGGAGAGGGGATTCATCTCCCGAGGACTCTACACCGCCATGGTCGCCTCCGGAGTGATGAGTGAGTAGTTCACCCTCGACTATGGGTCCATAGCAGAGCTAGATGGTTGTCTTCTCCTCATTGTGCTTCATTGTTGGATCTTGTGAGCTGCCTAACATGATCAAGATCATCTATCTCGTAATACTCTATGTTGTGTTTGTCGGGATCCGATGGATAGAGAATACCATGTTATGTTAATTATCAAGTTATTACATATGTGTTGTTTATGATCTTGCATGCTCTCCGTTATTAGTAGAGGCTCTGCCAAGTTGTTGCTAGTAACTCCAAGAGGGAGTATTTATGCTCGATAGTGGGTTCATGCCTGCATTGACACCTGGGACAGGGACAGAAAGTTCTAAGGTTGTGTTGTGCCGTTGCCACTAGGGATAAAACATTGATGCTATGTCCGAGGATGTAGTTATTGATTACATTACGCACCATACTTAATGCAATTGTCTGTTGCTTTGCAACTTAATACTGGAAGGGGTTCTGATGATAACCCGAAGGTGGACTTTTTAGGCATAGATGCAGCTTGGATGGCGGTCTATGTACTTTGTCGTAATGCCCAATTAAATCTCACTATACTTATCATGACATGTATGTGCATTGTTATGCTCTCTCTATTTGTCAATTGCCCGACCGTAATTTGTTCACCCAACATGCTTTTATCTTATGGGAGAGACACCTCTAGTGAACTCGTGGACCCCGGTCCATTCTTTAATACTCGAAATACAAATCTGCCGCAATACTTGTTTTACCGTTTTCTCTCGCAAACAATCATCTTCCACACAATTCGGTTAATCCTTTGTTACAAGCAAGCTCGGTGAGATTGACAACCTCACTGCTTCGTTGGGGCAAAGTACTTTGGTTGTGTTGTGCAAGTTCCACGTTGGCGCCGGAATCCCGGTGTTGCGCCGCACTACATCCCGCCGCCATCAACCTTCAACGTGCTTCTTGGCTCCTCCCGGTTCGATAAACCTTGGTTTCTTCTCGAGGGAAAACTTGCCGCCGTGCGCATCATACCTTCCTCTTGGGGTTGCCCAACGAACGTGTGAAATACACGCCATCAAGCTCTATTTCTGGCGCCGTTGCCGGGGAGATCAAGACACGCTGCAAGGGGAGTCTCCACTTCTCAATCTCTTTACTTTGTTTTTGTCTTGCTTTATTTTATTTACTACTTGTTATCACCAGCATTTTGGCTAAATCAGAGGTGGGCCGCGATCAAGATGGGCTTGGAAGATTACATATGAAAGATTTATGAAGCGGCCTCAAGCATCGGAGAAGTTGGGCTAGTTAGCCCGTGTATCTTAGTAGAATAGATTATGTACTCGATTTAGAAGTTAGAGTTTATCTCGTGCACGGTTTAGTGCACGCCCATCATTAGAAAGTCCTCCGGACTATAAATATGTACCTAGGGTTTATGGAATAAACAACAACTCACGTTCAACCCCAAAACAAAACCAATCTCGCGCATCGCCAACTCCTTCGTCTCGAGGGTTTCTATCGTAGCGACATGCCGCCTAGATCGCATCTTGCGATCTAGGCAAGACAAGCCCCACGTTGTTCATGCGTTGCTCGTACCGAAGCGCTTTTGATGGCGAGCAACGTAGTTATCATTAGATGTGTTAGGGTTAGCATTGTTCTTCGTTTAAGCATGCTTACGTAGTGCAGCCCTTGCATATCTAGCCGTCCTCACGCCTATCTCAGTGTGGAGGCGGACCCCGCTTGATCATTATTTAGTAGATCTGATCCGTTATTTACTGCTCCTTGTCTCTACAAGGATTAGTTTAATATCCGCAATAGTTTGGCCTCACAAAGTGGGAGGATCCTGTGGGCACGTAGGGTGGCGTTCGTAAGTCCTAAACGGGATGTTCCTAGGATCAACTTCATGTTGGTTTTTGGCCTCGTTTAGGATCGTAGCTTACGAGCACCGTGCGTGGCCGTCCAGGCCCAACCTCGGAGTAGGATGATCCGATTATGTGGTGAAAACCCTAGATCGTCAGTAGATCTCATTAGCTTCATCTTGACTGCACAGACCACCAAGTATTCGGTACACCCGTACGGATCATGGGGTGGATCGGTTTCTTGAGCCGATCTACAGATAACCTCGAGAGCCGATCGAGGCTCGTATTTAACGTTTACATGTATGCCCGCAGAAACCAAGCGAGGCAATCTCATCACCTTCCCCGACCAGGCATAGGTCAGGTGGCACGCCCTTGCACCCCGCAACGCCGCGTGTGACCGTAAGGAGCATCGCGGCGCCGGCCGCCGTAGGGGTCCCGCCCACCGCAGCCTAGGCCCCCGCCACGCAACGGCCGGGATCAAGGCCAGCCGCCCGGGCCGGCGGGCTTCCGCAGCCATACACATCTTCGGGCATCGAGCGGGTGGACAACCGGTCTACGACTGTAACCACTGATCGCCATCTACGATCCTTCAGAGATGGCTGGACTCTCATGCACGGCCTGCAAACACTATGCGTTTACGTAGATCAAAGCCATCCTCGAAGCCGCACTCTTCTGCTTCTCTCCCACCGAACCCACTCCCATGGACGTCGCCGGGGAGGGGCTCCACGCCCGAAGCCAGCGCTTGAGGAGAGATCTCTCCTACCCCGTTGAAGGAGCTGCACCAAGTCTCTTCCGAAGCTATGGGGATCTACCCAAAGATGCCTCTAAGGGAACATGACGGGATCACAGGCAACTCCTTGGAGCCGAACTCATCGCGCTTCCGCTCGAGAACACCCGCCGCACCTGAGACGGGCATCGGCCATAGGAACCCACGCCCGTGTTCCCAAGGTGGTCGACACTGCGGACTCTACAAACGACCCCATAGACTACGAGCCAAAGTGTCTTTGGTGTCAATGTGGCGTGATCCGCAGAGCCGCCATGACAAGAGGAAACAAAAGCAGCCTCCACTCCCCGTGGCAAGTGATGAAGAGGGGGCCGATCCGCGCGGCCGCCAACCCCGAGGCGAGGACATGCGGTGCCCGGCAAGGGAGGGAATAAGAAGCACGCGGTATCACCGCCCACACCTCCAAGCACCCTCCTCAAGCAATAGGCGAGCAACACCAAGACCGAACGCCGCGCTACGACGCCGACGATGAAAGGAATTTCTGGTCCGATGCCGAGGTCGGAAGGAACCGCTCAACACGGCAGCAAGCAGTGGCACGGCTGTCACGCGTCGAAGGAGTGCCATGCGCGCAGTGACATGTGATAAGCACCGGGACTGCTTCGTTCTTCAAACATTGCCGGGACTCCCGATGAGCCGGATTGCCAACAACCGAGTGACCGCCCGTAATGCAAAACAACTGGAAGCAAGGGTGCCGCTAACGTGTCCGTGTTCGCCCGGCTAGGGCCTTTCCCGCATCGGAACAAGCGTGCCGAGTCCCCTCGATGCTGGAAGGTTCTCGAGGAGCCGGAGGATCGGTGCGTGAAGAATACAAATATCACGCCGTATGGTGCCCTCTCCCCGATGGGCTCGGCCTGCTCCCGTGGTGCAAAGCGTCCAGCGCTCGTGAGTGAAGAAACCGAAAGATTATACCTTCCGCTAAGACGCTTTGCTATAGACGCGCTTCGATCTCGCCGCTTGTAACTGCGGAACCTCGACGAGGGTCACCACAAAGAAAGAGATTTCGACAGAGAAAAAGTCGGTTTGATGAAACATCGGGCCGGCACGCCGCTTTGGTGTTTATCTCTTCGGAAACAATGCCGTGACGATTTAATCGCAAGACACCCTGATCGGGTGAAGCCCACGCTTGCCATTTTGGAGAAGATGACAGAGCGCACCTGGCGCTCCCGCACTTTACTGGTGACATATCGATGTATATACGTAACAACGCTTG